>NC_056737.1:884557700-884615440 GCF_019279795.1 Protopterus annectens
CAGATATGAGGACAAATAAATTCATTCCCCCATCACTCTCCTTACTTCTACCTCCCTTGAGCGCTCACTATTGACAAATATTGTCATATGTAATGACTTCATTCTTAACAAAGCAGCTACTCAGATTTGCTCCTCTCAACACTTACCCCATAAAGTCTCAATGATGCATATCAAATGCATTTCTAATCATCAAATAACACTCTGCTTGTGCTGTGCTGATGAGGTCATAACAAGGCCAAAATATGCATATCCACAGCTAGTGGGGTTTGGCTTTATTGGCCTGAAATTGTCCATTAACATGATGAAACAAGTCACGGGCATTCATAATCGCCAATTAGATGAAACACCTGATGTTCATAAGGGTCATTTGCATATATCCCATGTGCCTCTGATACAAGAGGTTTGGGAGATCACTCAATGGAAATTCTAGCTTTGCTGGAGTTTTCATTTTGTTTTTACCAATCATCAAATAATACAAATCCACACCTCCTTTGTCATTCTCATTTTAACCAGTGTATCAACCCCAGGAATTTCCTTCTTGGATCCTAGTACAGCCTTCCCCTCATAAAGCCAACTTGTCCCTCATGCGCACCAACTTCCCCAAAACCTTTTCTAATCTGGTCGCAAAAATTTTAGCAAATACTTATTTTTATTTATTCTTCCATAACCCCACACAGTCTCAGGCTCTTCACCCCCTCCTAGCACTTGGACACCTTGCACATATGGGCAGCTGCTCCCTTTTGTCCCACCCTACTTACACCTCTGCCTGTCCCATGACCATCTAAATCCAATTGTCTCTACTAATCTCCTAACAGTCCACAGGTTTCTCTTCTGAATGTCATATTTTATCCACTTGCCCCATTTGCTTCCAAACTTTAGCAATTTCCTTTTTTTCTGTAGAAGGGCAAGCAATGAATTCCTAGTAATATATCAGGTCTGAGAAACATTGAAATGTGCACAACACTGTATATACACAGCCCCCATAAATCCCTTAACACATATCCCACCAGCCTATTCCATTCATTCAGTATATTTTTGTTTTTATATGCTAATTTTGTTTCCACACTTGTCAACCATCAGATCTCCCTCCAGTGAATCCCAGATCATTCATTTTCTATATGTGGCAATGTTGCCATTTACTTAATCAAGAGCCTTCCCCTCATAAAGCCAACCTGTCCCTCATGCACACCAACTTCCCCAGGACTTCTAATCTGATTGCAAAAATTTTAGCAAATACTCATTTTATTTACTCAGCCTCCCCACTTGCACATCACTGGATCTCCCAATTGCTCCTTAGGAGAAATTCCAGACATAACTCTTTTCCAGGTGGGCCCCTGACTCCTTGAGGAGTTGACTTTAATTTTGGCACACATGTAGGCTTGTGGACTGAGAGAGCTGATGGTGAGTAGTGATCATGGAACCTGGTGGCTATCACTCATATATCAGACAGCCATATTCACTAGCTGTTGGACTTTTCAGTGCAGTGACATCAGGACATCATTGCCACTCCTTGGATTACCCTGAAATGACCTGAGATGCTATTGGTCTTAACCAAAGTCACACAGGCATTGAGTGTCCAAAACCTTCTCCTGGGTCAAGAGAGCCAGCCATGGGCTACTTCATCTTATCACTCTTCTAAACTCCACCAGCAGCCCAAGACTTTTCCTAAACTTGGGTCAACAGTAGCCGAGATAGATGCCCTGACAAATCATAGCAAATATTTTGCATTAGCATAAAGCCACAAAAATCACTCTATAAATTATTTATTTATTTATTTATTGACATTTGTTAACCTGGTTTGTCCAGCTGGGCTTGAGGCCCATTTTAAGTGGAGACCTAAGGAGTAAAGCTCCAACACATAAACAAATTACAGAAATTCAAACTTTAGAATCAAAAATGTCACAGAAGTCTGTTATACAAGAAAGTTAAAAAATAGAATAGCAATGCATGCACTTTAGAATCAAAAATGTAACTGAAGTCTGTTATGCAAGAACGTTAAAAAATAGAATAGCAACGCATGCACATAATTTTTACAGTGAAACACATATATTTACATATATATATATATATATATATATATATATATATATATATATACAAGAAGGATTTTGACCAACAGTATTGATTTAGTATCTATAGTACGAATCCAAAATAATGGAGAACTTAGATAACAGGGAAGGGAGTAAGAGAGGTATAATGGAGGGGCACTAGGTAGGGGCTTCACAAGGGCAAGTTTTCCAACCTCTACTCCTTCCTGGGCAACAAAATTAAGATTGTATCTCCCTGGGACCTGCATGCTGTATCACCTACTAAACCATCATTAATAACTTCTGCCCCATCAGCTTATCTATAAGGAAACAATACAGCCCTAAAGCTTTCCCTCACTTAATATATAGTATCACTGAATGTAATTCCTTCTTAGCAGCACATCTTCTCACATTAATGACTTCATTCTTATTTAGATTCTGGCATTCAAAAACCTCACCCCTCCCTCATTCTCTCATTGCACTGTGTTATCTGCTGTATACAACCATGGAGAGAATTTTGCAAGCACCTTTGCCACCTCTTCCCCTGTCTGTTATGCCCATCCCATGTGTCTATTAACTTTATTACTGATCTCCTCTGCTGTTCTTTCTTCAAATTCCATGTGAGTAACTCCTACCCTTTCCTTTACCACTCAAGTATAATGACTTTCCACTCCCTAGCTCTGCCTCACTCCAAGTAATTTCTGCAATTTTAATTTCCCACTTCAACTTCTATATTTTCACCCCTCTCTTATTTTGGCTAGCTACAGTTTTTGGACCACTTACCTGCCATTTCCCAATGTTTATTTTCAATTTTCATACCTATATTTCTTTTCCTTCCTTCACATGACATTCTTTTCCATAATCCACCCTGTCCAGGATGTTCTTCATCTCACATTGCTGCAGTCCTTACACTTGGGTAGTCCGCTGTCCTCGGTCGGCCCGAATATCAAAGTATTAGGCTGACGTCGGTCAAGGCGCATAAGACTGACATCAGGACGTCAGGGTACATATGCGCATGACCGACGTCATATCCTCAGTCTTTTTTGCCGCATGGTCCGATGCAGAAGCAGCGTTGCAAGTGCCGTTCGGCGTTCTGAAATTTTTCGAATTCGGAGTTTCAGACAGAGTCAAAGTTGGCTAAGTACCCCGTTGGGGAATATTTTAGTTTTTTCTTGCCTCAGTGGTTTACCGGATGTCAGAAAAAGTGAATAACTGTATTTCTTGTGGGAAACAGATACCGCATAGAGATTATCATACTTTGTGTATTCCTTGTTTAGGGCCTGAGCACGACGTTGTTGGGTGTCGCTTTTGTGCTAGATTCAATAAGCGCACTATTAAGAGAAGATTAGATTGTGCCAGGTTAGTCTTCAGTAAGCGGTGCAATTATAATATGCCGTCGGATGCTCCGGCGTCCGCTTCTTCGAAGAAGCGCAAGGATAAAGCAGCTAAGCCCAGGCAAGACGAGTCGTCCGTACCGGACGCCGGTTCTTTAGAGGTGTCAGTGGAGCCGGTGGTTCCGCCGGAGGTTTCTCTGGAGTCCCAGGGGGAGACCTTGTTATTGCAGGATGTGGCCTCTCAGGAGGCAGGTCAGGCTGAAGGGGCTTCTCAGGTTACTGTACTCCCCTCCCTTCCTAGGGTGGTTAGGCCTTCTCCTTCTGTTTCCAAGGCTTCTCCCAGAGGCAGGCCAGGTTTAGCTTCAGTTGGTGTCACTCCTAGTTCTTCAGGATCTGTGCCCAAGAAGCATATGCTTAAAATGGCAGAAGATTTGATTACTTTGATTAGAGGTTCTTTGCCCCCTCCGGATAAGAGGCCTAGGGTGGAACCTGAGTTGGGGAGTTTTGAGCAGGCTTCAGATGTTTCAGAGTCTTTGGCTGAAGACTTGCAGGAGTATTCTCCTTATTCTGATTCTGATGTGGATGATTCTACTCCTTCTGCTTCTCCTCCTGAGGATTTTTCTTTTTCAGAAACTCTTCATTCCATGAGGGAGCATTTTAAGTGGGAAGGTCAGGACTTCTCTGATTCCAGGAAAAGGCTTAGGAATTTTGTTTTACCCCAGCATAGGCCTTTGGCTATACCTCCTGTTCTGGATGTTGTGGAGGATGTGTTTGCAGAGGCTTCTCTTAATCCTGATTCTTTGCCTCCTGCTCCTGTTAAACCGGATAGGTATTATAGGGTGCCTGAAGCTCATAAGTATCTTTTTAAGAGTCCTAGGGCGGACCCAGAAACTGTTAGTCAGGGGCCTAAGGGTGTTAAGGCTTCTGTTGTCAAAAATCCGGTTCCTCCAGATAAAGAGGCCAGGGCTTTGGATAGATGGGGAAAGAAAGTCTATACTTCTTCCACCCTAGCTATGAGGGCTTTGAATTGCCAGTTTCACATGTTGAAATACCAAAACTATCTACTTTCTCAATTGAAGTCTAAGGTAGATGCTCTGGCGGAGGGTATTGAGTGTAAAGAGTTACAAGATTTGGTACATGTCTCTGAACAAGTGGGTAAGCATTCTTTGCAATGTGGTTTTGATGCTGTACAGGCCTCGTCTAGGGTGGCGGCCACTGGGTCAGTTCTTCGCAGGCACGCCTGGCTGAGGGATCAGAATTTATCTGACCATGTTAAGACAAGGATTTTAGATGCTCCTTTACAGTCTGATGTGTTGTTTGGTTCACCTGTTGAGGCAGTCTTAAAGAAAATGGAAGACAAGGCTAAGTCTATGCAGACTGTTAAAGATTTTTTGCAGGTTCAGCCTCCGAAGTTTAGTAGGAATTGGCCTACCAAGGGGTGGACGTATCCTTCTTATGATTCCCAGTCTAGGGGTAGGTCTAGACGGGGTAGGGGTAGAGCTCAGGGCTCTTTCAGGCCTAGAACAGGGAGTTCACCTGCACAGTCTTCGGGTGAGGGCAGGGGTCAGTCCTTTCGTAAACAGACCCAATGACCTACCTTTTCAGCTGCCAGAGCCTTCTCGTCTGGCAGCACCTTTGGGAGGAAGGTTGGCACTTTTCAAGGAAAATTGGAGTTTAATTACCCAAGACAGATGGGTATTGGATATCATACACCGAGGTTACAGGTTTTATTTCCATACCTTGCCTCCTTTAAAAGGCATGCCAGACGTTCCTCCTCAGCAAAGAATAGAGGCTCACAAACAGATTTCTCTGCTGCTCCAAATAGGCGCCATACAACCGGTCCCTCTGTCAGAAGTGGGCCTAGGATTTTATTCTCGCCTGTTCCTAGTACCAAAGAAGGGGAACACGTGGAGACCAATTTTGGATTTATCTATCCTCAACACTTATCTGGACATTCCCAAGTTCAAAATGTTGACGTTACAACAGCTTTTACCTCTGCTGGGCAAGGATCACTGGATGGTGACTCTGGATCTCAAGGAGGCTTACCTTCATGTTCCTATCAGGCTAAGTTGCAGGAAGTATCTACGTTTTCGGGCTGGGACTTCTCATTATCAGTTCTCTGCATTGCCCTTTGGCTTATCTACTGCGCCCAGAGTGTTCACGAAGGTTCTGGCTCCAGTGATAGCTTTCTTCAGGCTAAGAGGAATACAGAACTATCCTTATTTGGACGATTGCCTGATTCTGGCTCAAGGAAAGGACGAACGTCTTCATCATCTACACTATGTGATAGCAGTGCTAAGATGCCTGGGGTATTCTGTGAACGAAATAAAGTCCAGTCTAGTACCCTCTCAGGACATGTGCTTTCTGGGTGTGAGACTGAATACAGCATCCCAGATGGCCTTTTTGACCCCGGACAAACAAAAGAATCTTTCTCTTTACTTCCATCAATTGTCTCATCAGTCCAGGCTGACTGCAAGGACAGTCCTTCAAGCCTTGGGGTTCATGGCATCTTGTATTCTGGTGCTTCCCAATGCCAAACTGCATATGAGGAAGCTACAATGGTATCTCAAAAATGTATGGACACAGCATTGCCAAGATTTGGACACTGTCATTCAGATAATACCTTGCATTCAAAAGGAATTTTTGTGGTGGGCTCAGGAATGTCACCTAAACAAGGGACTCTCTGTGACCCGGCCAGAGGCGAGTCAGATTCTAACGACAGATGCCTCAGACAAAGCTTGGGAGCTCATCTAAATGGAAAGTGGATACAAGACACGTGGCCTGCCAGACTTCTACATCTACATATCAATTTGAAGGAGATGTTAGCAGTCCAATTTGCATTAATAGCTTTCAAGGATTTACTTCTTCCAGGGCAGGTGTTGATTCTAACAGACAACACAACTGTCATGTGGTACATCAACAAGCAAGGGGAACACATTCTTATCCTCTGTGCAGACAAGCAATGATTTTGTGGGAGACTGCTCTCAGTTTACAGCTAAATCTTCAAGCAAGGTTTCTGCCGAGCACAGAACTCCTTAGCAGACGTATTGAGCAGACAAATAATGGATCCCCACGAGTGGAAATTGGATCCTCATGTTTTTCAGAAATTGACAGTGTCATGGGGAACTCCAGACATAGATCTGTTCGCTTCTCCACTAAACTACCAGCTGCCAAAGTTTTGCACAAAAAGTTTTCATCCCACAGCCTGGAAAGTGGATGCTCTCTCATTCAATTGGAGCAATCTTCATGTGTATGCCTTTCCACCTCTGCCTCTCCTCCCAAAGGTACTTCTGAAGGTCAGACAGGACAAGCCAAAGATGATTTTAATAGCTCCAGATTGGCCTTGACAGCACTGGTTCCCACTACTGAGAAGTCTGGTACAGGAGCCTCCATGGCCTTTACCTTCGATTCCACACCTGCTGTCTCAGGAGAACAGTCATTTACTCAATGTCAAACTTCACTCTCTTCACCTGACAGCCTGGTATATTCTGTTTTAAACCCTGGAGGGTCTCAGCTTCCACAGCAAGTTTTGAATGTTATTTTGGAGGCCAGGAGGCCTAGTACAAGGAAAGTGTACGCAGATAAATGGAAGAGATTTTTTATTTTGGAGTGCAGCAAAAGCATTTGATGTTTCTAAGCCTAATTTAAGTGTGGCTCTTCAATATCTTACTGAGTTACTGGACAAAGGTTTGTCCTTCTCTTCTATTAAGATTCATGCTGCAGCAATTTCTGCTCACTATGACTGTGACCCACCATTGTTTTCTCATCCTTTGTTTAAGCAATTCCTTAGAGAGGCAAAGAATATAAGACCCCACGAGAGCTCCTACTCCTGCTTGGGATCTCAATTTTGTGTTGGAGAAACTCACTCTACAACCTTTTGAGCCTGCAGCTACTGCTGAGTTAAAATATTTATCATGGAAGACTGCTTTTTTGTTGGCCATTACCTCTGCGAGAAGGGTTTCTGAATTACAGGCCCTTATGGCAGTTGAGCCTTTCTTAATTTTCCATAAGGATAGGGTATCTTTATGTACTAATCCTTCCTTTATGCCTAAAGTGGTTTCTAGTGTGGCTTTAAACCAAACTATTCATTTGCCTACCTTTTATGCGAACCCCCAAAATAAAGGGGAAAAGATTTTGCACACTTTGGATATACACAGGCAGTTGCGATATTATTTGAGCAGAACTAAAGGGTTCAGGCAGTCTCAGCAGTTATTTGTTTCTTTTGCTTTGAGTTCTCAGGGCAAGCCTGTGTCAAAACAAACTATTTCTAAGTGGATTGGGTTGTGTATTGCTTTCTGTTATTCCCATCATGGTAAGGAGATTCCAGCTGGGATTAGGCCTCATTCCACTAGGGCTACTGCCACTTCTACAGCCTTTCTAAGGGGGGTAGCAACTAAAGATATTTTGGAGGCTGCTACTTGGAGTTCAGTGCATACTTTCTCTAAGCATTATCACCTTCCTCTTTACTCTAAATCGAGGGCTGGTTTTGCCACTGCAATTTTACAGGGCATTTTGGCAGCTCCTACTGCTTTCTAGTTGTGCCATCCTCCCTTTTCTCTGCTTTGGGATTCTACCCAAGTGTAAGGACTGCAGCAATGTGAGATGAATAGTACAGTTTTGTACCTACCATAAATGTAGATGTTCGAAGATCCACATTGCTGCAGTCCAATTTACCCTCCCTCCTTCCCCTCTGTAGTTAGAGGCGGTTGTGTGGTGTGGGTTGTACATATTATAAATATTGTATATATTGTACATATAGTTAGTACACAGGTGTTTGGTTGTTTTTGGTTGTCTTTTGGTTTTGACCTTTCTGTTTAGGGTCTTCTGACATCTGGGGCAAGAAAAGACTGAGGATATGACGTCGGTCATGCGCATATGTACCCTGACGTCCTGATGTCAGTCTTATGCGCCTTGACCGACGTCAGCCTAATACTTTGATATTCGGGCCGACCGAGGACAGCGGACTACCCAAGTGTAAGGACTGCAGCAATGTGGATCTTCGAACATCTACATTTATGGTAGGTACAAAACTGTACTTTTCTTTTACTGCATCTATTTTTACCATGCATTTATTTCTACTATATGATGACTCCTCCCCTGTGCTCACACGCAGGCGCACACACACACACACACACACACACACACACACACACACACACACACACACACACATACACAGTTCTCACTAACTACTTTTTTTACCATTTCCTGAATCCTCTTACATTTTTCCTTTATTTTCCAAACTCAGGCATTCCATATCCTTATATTATCCTTCTCAGTCCACTAGTTCACTAGTACTCCAACCATGGAGTGATCCGGAACACTTCTCCACCCCCTCTTTTTTCACATCCCTTACATCCCCATATCCCTCTAACAATCTATCAAACCTAATAGTCTGAATAATAGCATCTCTAGTGAATGCAAAATCCTCTTCCTCCCTCTCAGTTCCCTCTGTGTCTACTAGTCGTGTTTCTCCATAAATCTTCTTACAGATTTTTGACATTGTCCTAGGAATTCACCCTTACAAGAAGTCTGTCATTCTGCAGATCCAGGACTGCAATAAATTGTTTCATTCTTCTTCTGAACACTCCCTACCATACTAGCAATGCCCTCTTGAAACTCACCACCATCCTGATTCAAGCCATAAATTGCACACAGCAGTGTACTGTCCCCCATCTCCATATTGCATCTTTCCACACCCCCAAGACTCTTGCCATCGACATTCCTTGCAGCAAATCTCTGTTCTTCTCACCAGAGCTGCTTGACCCTGTCACCTTCTTATATCACTTCCGACACAACTTAGCAACTTCTTCCATCTTAGATTTGTTACTTGCAACACTCCACTTTGTTTCCCCGTCTATTCAATCTTGCCAAAACTGTCTTTCTCTTGACAGGATTGTTTAACCCCAGAGGTCTACATGGCCACCCTCCATTCCACCTCCTTCATAGCCTGCAGGCACTCTACTGGAGGTACACTTAAGGGTATATGGGTATTTTAGGATACGAAGACCTCCCCCACTCTTAAGTGTACCCCCCCATTAGACTACCACTTCAGATGCTGAGTCCCCGCCTTCTTCATTCTTGCTGATTATACTCAAATGTAATGTCTCCCCTCACAAATAGCTTATACCAGGACTGCAGTGATAAAAGCCTCAAAAGATGTCTACCCAGCTTGCCTAAATAAATGACTTGATCCCCAACTTATCCATTTTATGTACTTGCACAAGAGGCAAAACATCAATATATGTGCAAACAATAAAATATAAAATAGAAGATAAAAAGCATACACTGCACATACATTACTGACAATTTTAAGTTAAATATTTCAAGAATATAAGTTAATATTGCATAACGAGGTTGCCCTTCATGCCTTAGACTGGCATCAGCTGGTTGCATTATTGACCTGGCATTCTGTTATTCATTCTTTTGGATCTGCAAAGCAAGCAAAAAAAGGAAAAGTAGACATGAAACAGCATTGGCAGGCCTACAACATCCAACTCCAGTAAGTTAATCTCTGAGCTTTTCTCTCAGATTTTCTCCAGTAGATATACCTCCTTTAACATTACTACTCTTGCATCTATATTTCCCTTTATGTATATACACATACAACAAATGTGCAATGACATTACTTTTGACCCCTCTACATTGCCCTGAACAAGCAGAAATAGAAAAAAATGCAAATAAAATTGTATTGACAATTTAATTTAACATATATACTAATATGCAGTTCCAAGCATGACGTTACAAGCCTGAAGGGTCCTCCGTTGTGAGCATCTTCTTCACACAATATTACACATCAGATAACAATGCCATGTACCATATAAACATTTATTTATTAACAACTTTTAAGAACACTAAGTAGGACTAATTATCAACCCTTTTCCCTATTTTCTACATGGGGTTGGGGTGTCACATCACCTGCAACCACCATTTTCAGTTTAGTGCTGCTGTCCTACCTTCTTCAGCAGTCATACCTGACTGTTACAAGTCTTCTCTAATGCAATCCAACCATTTCTTTGCTGGACATCCTCATTTAACAAATCATTTACTTTCCACTGCATATACCCAGACCTCTATAATGTGTTCTGTTTGACCTTCTGTGTAATTGGGGCTACTTTGGTTTCTGCTCTGATATCCCCACTTCATCATCTATCCCACAGTGTGTATCCGAACACCCATCTCAGGTACATTATCTTCATCATCTTTAGCTTCTCCTACTGCTCTGCCTTCACAGCCCAGGTTCCTATATTATACAGAAGTGCTGGTCACACCACTGTTTTGTGTACATTACTTTTTAGCTTCTTTGGCATTCTGCTGTCACATACTACCCTTGATACTATGTGCCAGCTGGATGTAGCCCCTCTGATTCTAGCTTTGACCTCCTCATTCAGACTTTCCTTCTCCTCACCCATATCTCGCAGATATTTAAAGCTATTAACCTGTTCTACTGTTTTTCCTTCTGCCTCAGTTTTCAGCTTCACATGATTTATACCATTTGCTGCCATAACTGTCTTGCCTGTACTCATTTCATCCCATGTGTCCTCACTTTTCTATTCCATTCCCTTATTATTTGCTGACGTCCCTGCTCAGAATCTGCTTGTAATGTCACATTGTTGCATTTATATCACGTTATCGAAAGATGAAAATAGCGAATGCTATTTCATCGGCCCCAAAACATCTAAACATGAAAATATCGAACATTCAGAACAGCAAATTTTTTCCCATGGAAAAAATGTGCTGCTCCGAAACACATACACACAACACAAGCACATCAGACAAACAGCAACCACACACATACACTTAAATTCCTACATCTAACACTACACTAAACTAAACATACATTACTATCTACCTACTTACCTTAACCCAAACCCTAACCCTAAGGTCCATCACAATCGCACACTCACCGAACCCGCGCCCTAACCCTAACTCACTTAAACCGCCCCTAACCCTAAAGTCTGTCACTATTACACACACCCCTAACCCGCGCCCTAACCCTAACTCACTTAACCCGCCCCTAACCCTAATGTACAAACAATCGCATACTTACCTGAATCCAACCCTTAACTTTCCACCACACTGCCAAGAATAGTGAAGCCACAGAAATGACCAACTGAATTCTTTCCTGAGGAAAGAATTCACTGTTCTACAGCTTCACTATTCTTAGCATTCGCCGAATAGTGTTCGATATCAGAACATTTGAAGTTTTAATACTTCGATGTTCTGATATAGACCCACATTGTCTGCGTACAACAGCTTTGTTGATCTGTCCCCACTGAACTTTTTTCTAATGTATGTCATAACTAATGTAAGCAGCACCGGGCTCAGGTTGAACCCTAATGATCATCTACTCCAGCAGGGAACCCCCTCTGTGAGTCTGAACACTGTCTGTACTTGTGTACTTGTATACTTGTACATAGTCTGCACTAACCATACTGATGTTTTGGGGACTTTGGACCATCACTGTACTGCCTAAATCTGCTTTCTTGGGACTTTGTCATATACTTTCCCTGTGTCTAGGAATGCTCAGTTTGAACTTTTCCTCATCTCCAGCTTCTTTTCCACCATCTGTCTTAATATAAATATCAGGTCAGTTGTGCTGCATACTGTTCTTAATCCAGACTGCTCATCCCCATCTTACTTTCTACTACTCTGAGTATTCATATGTCAAACTACAAGTTCAGCACCTTCTTACAGTGTGACAGGAGTTTGATACCTCTGTAATGCCCACAGTTTTGAATGTATACTTTATCTTGTATACTGACACTAGAATACTTATCCTCCAGTCATCTTGGATATGCCTTTCTCTCTCTGCATTGCTATGTGTACCCTCAGCAGCTATTTCTCCACTGTTTCATACACCATCATGATCATAGCTGCCATAACCTCATCTGAGCCTGCTGCCTTCTCTATCTTCAGTTTTGCGACACTGCCATTCTTCTTTGACTCCTATTATTTTCTTATTAGCCCTGGGTATTTCCTTAAACTGTTGTACTTTCATCTTACAGTCTCTGTTGTCCTTAGAGCCTTCTCTGGTCATTACTTGCAGCTGATTGTAGTCACCAATAGTTTATACTCGGATGACTTTGCAATCTTTGATTCTACTCTAATGTCTTTTCCTTACTAGGAGAAAGTCTACCTGAGTTGTATGTTAAATGGTCTTTTATGTGATCTTATGACTCTCTCTCTCTCTCTCTCTTTTTCTCTCTCTCTCTCTGAGCCTTCCTTGAGATTCAGAAACTGTGCAGGCATGATCACTGCCAGTTGTCCTCTGTTAACTGTGTGTGCACACAAATGACAAGCCCCAAAGCTCATTAATAATAAATGCATAAGGGCAAGACTGAGCAAATAGCAGCTCATTAAATACACTTCTTGTGGCTGCAGCAGGGAATTGTGGGAAGAGCACTTAGCAGTATGGTGTAGCTGCAGGGGAAATATGAGCACAAGCAGTGCTCTTTGGTCATTCTCCAAACTTGATGATGACCTGCACTATCATGCACACGCAGTCACAAGAAGTAAAAGTTATCTGGCAGCCTTAAAGGACCACAAAGCTTGTGAGCTGATCTATTTTTTGACAAAATTAAAGGCTACACATAGGAAGACAGGAAAGTGGTGAAAAGGTGAAGAAAGCAAAGGGTAGAACATAAGGTAAAAAATTAAGCAATGAGCAGGATAAAGGTAGGGAAACAGGGACATTTCAGGGGTGTGGGGGTGAGTCAACGCTCATTTTATATATAAGAAGAGAAGGTATGATGGGGAAGGTTGTAGATCAGTGTGTGTGATATACCTTTAAGAAGTTTTCCACTGAGTCACACATGCATGTAGGTACTGAGCATGTGCAAGCAAAAGTGCCATTTTGAGTGAGCAGCCAGAGTGAAAGCATGCAAGTATGTAGTCAGTCAGTTAGATAGTTTGTTTAAGTTTAATGTTCCTGCCATTCATCCTGATGTATTTGTGAACTATTTAAATGAACACCCAAGTCTCAATGTCTTCTTAATGCACATAAAAAGAGTGACATGGTATCAGAATGGGATCCAGAGTTACAGTCATGAAGCAATTGGTTAAAGTTGGAGGAATATACAACACGATATACACAAATCAACTGACTCGCAAAACAGGTCAGAAACTAATTCTATGTACTAAAACTTGCTTAAATTATTTATTTTGCTATAAATATAAAACGAAGCATTCAGAATGTTCAAAACAAATTTCTTATTAAACAAAATGTCTGAAATTGTGACATATTGATACAAATATTCAAAATAATTACAAAAACGTTTGAAACAATATCTGAATCACAGAAAAATGTACAAAAAAGGGAAAACAACCATATTTTTGCTATGTGCTACTTTTTTGTATTAACTAAAGCTATTCAAAATATTTGAAGTGTGCAAAGTGTTTGCAAGTGTGTGCAGTATTACAGTGCAATTGTTTTGCAAAGTACAATTATTTCAAGGCATATTTCTCAGAGTACAGTATTTCGGAAAGTTTTTTGTGCATTTGACTATTATTACAAGTACCTGGTGTGTGTGCATGTTCATACATAATTACAAGGGCCATTTTGCATTGTGTTTTGCTATAATCTGTGGGCATGGCAGACGGGTTTTACTGACCCACACCACTTGTGGTTAATAACAATATTGCAGAAAATTGGAGACTTTGAACAGGAATATGATATTCATACAGGCTCCCTTTTCTGACAAAGACGCATGTGCAAAGACATTTACTCCACTTAATTTAACTGGTTCAGAGGCCATTGAAAGAGAGCATTCATTTGTGTATGCACCTGCTGTGTCTGCAGGGGAGGGAGAAGACTGCCATATAATGGTACAGGCTGAAACAAGGAAAGACCCTGAGTGCTTAAAATGTAAATTTAGAGAAATGTGTAACCCCCATATGGGCGGCCACGGTGGTGCAGCGGTTAGCGTTGCCACCTCACAGCAAGAGGTTCTCCGGTTCGATCCTCGGCTGGGGTGCCTTCTGTGCAGAGTCTGCATGTCCTCCCTGTGGTTGCATGGGTTTCCTCCCAGTTCTCCGGTTTCCTCCCACATCACAAAGACATGCTGTAGGTGGATTGGATACACTAAATTGGCCCTAGGTGTGAGTGCATGCATGTGTGTGCCTTCTGTGGAAGGTTGGGCACCGGGCTGGCAACTCAACACTGTAAAACTCTACTGCCAATCATGAGTTGATTGTTATCCGCTGTGGCAACCCCTAACCGGGAAAAAGCCGAAAGAAGAAGAAGAAGAAGTGTAACCCCCGAACAAAGGCACTTATATTACAGAAGAGATCAAAAGCCTGGTGAAACTTTTGCAGCATATATGACTGACTTGAGAAATAAGGCTAAAATGTGCAGATTTGGTGATTTGCCAGATGAGTTGATAAAAGACAGGTTTGTGTGTGTGGTATTAATAATGACACAGTGAGAAATGTTTTGCTTTGAGACAGTGATTTAATGTTAAATAAGGCCATTGAAATTTATCAGATATACGAGCTTACAGAAAAATGCACAAGTATGCTTACAAATGAGAATAGCAGCAGAAGGCACAGTAACAAAGCTCATATTGATAGTATGCAGCACATGGCTAAAAGAAACAGGCCCAAGCACATGGCAGCTACTGCAGGTCCTGTAACAGTCCCTGGGAAACCCTGTGTCCTTCCATCAAATTCCAGAGCATGCTCAGTGAAGCATAAGTGTGAGTCAGCAAAGTCAAAACATGTGCCCTCACCTAGCTTCATAGTCAGCTGTCGTAATTGTGGTGGTAATCACGATCCCAAAAGAGAAAAGTGCTTAGTTTTTGGTTAGCAGTGTCATTCTTGCAATAAGTGGAATAATTTCAAAAGGTTTTGTAGATCAAATAAGGCACATTCTTTTATTACAAGATGGCATTGCAAGAGGCAAATGATCAATTAGAAAGCTGCAACCCTACTTTTTATGTTGGTGGTGTGTCTGTGCTTGATGAAACAGTCATTGCAGTAGATTTGTGGACAAAGAATTAAGTATTTTGTACTGTTTGGATTAATGGGAGTCCTATAGAAGTCAGAGTAGATACTATCTCAAAATACAATGTTATGTCAGCAGAAACATTTGCTAGAGTAAAAGCTACAGAACAACTTGATTTGACAAAGTGTGTGAAGCTTGTTTCTTACAGTGGTGAAGAGATTCAAACCATAGGCTCAGTGGTGATTTCACGCTACTCTGCTAGGAACAGCTATGGCTTGCAATTTTTCGAAGTCAAGAGACATGTGCAGTCATTATTATGCCTCAGAGACAGTTTGAAAATGGGACTGCTTTCATTTAATAAAGAAGTTCACCATGTAAGCCTGCATGACAACAGTTCAAATTTCACCCAAACTCTTTTTTTTTCTGAGTATGCTGATATTTTTGCAGACAAACTAGGCAACTTACCAGTTGTGTACTCCAGAAAGTTCCAGTAGCTATGCAGAGCAGAGTCAAAGCTGAGCTAGACAGAATGGAGCATCTAGGAGTAATTTGTCCAGTAAAAGAACCTACTGAATGGGTATCATCCATGGTAGTAGCTCATAAGAAAAGCTCAGATGATATCAGAATATGTATTGATCCAAGAGATCAGAATAAAACATTAAAAAGGCCTCATCATCCAATGCACACAGTCAAGGAGGTTGCTGCCCTCATGCCAAATGTCACTGTATTTTCTATCTTAGATGCAAAGAGTTCATTTTGGCAAATTTTGCTTGACCGAAAATCTTTGTTGTGAACCACATTCAGTATGCTATTTGGAAGATACAGATTTCTGAGAATGCCATTTGGGATACATTCTGCAAGTGAAGTCTTTCAGCGTGGAATGGAGCAAATTTTGGGGGGCTATCCATGTGGTATATTAGTAGATGATATTCTAGTAGGAGGCAATGGTGAAGCCAAACATGACAGAACCCACAAGAAAGTTCTGGAAAGAGCATGTGAAGTGAATCTTAAGCTGAATCCTCAGAAGGGCAAGTTCAGACTATGAGAAATTACTTATTTTGGACTTGTTTACCTATTAAGGCTCACAACCAGATCCTTTCAAGCAAACAGCAATTCTTGACATGCCAGCTCCGGACAATGTCCAAGCCCTACAAAGTTTTCTTGGTATGGTCAACTATCTAGGCAAGTTCATTCCTGATTTAAGCCAACTTTCAGCACCATTATGAGAGCTGACATGCAAATATATAATTTGGTCATGGTGAGAACAGCACCAAAGAGCATTTAATGTCCTGAAACAAAAAGTTGCTAGTCCACCAACTCTCAGCTACTATGATGTTCATAGACCAGTTACTCTTTCTGATGATGCTTCTAAGTTTGGCCTAGCTGCAGTTATTCTTCAAGAGGGTAGACCAGTAGCCTATGCATCGAGAACTCTTACCCAGACTGAGATGCATTATGCCCAGATTGAGAAAGAGCTTTTGGCAATTGTGTTTTCATGTTCGAAGTTCCATGATTATATTTATGGTCAGCCTATCCAGATCAAAACTGATCACCAACCTCTAGTTACTATTTTGAGAAAGCCTATGCAAAATCTCAAATTGCAAAAGTATAATTTCAATCTTGCCTACACAAAAGGCAAACTTCTTTATCTTGCTGATACCTTATCCAGATAACCCAAAAAACACAGAACAGCATAACAATGAGCAACTTGATTTTGAGGTCATGGAAGTGAATAATTTTTCTTTCACACATCTTGATGAGCTCAGAACTCATACAGCTTTAGAGCCAGTTCTCCAGAACTAAACCACTTTATCAGTTGAGGATGGTCTTCCAAGCAATCTTGTTTACCAGTAGAAATGCGACTTTGTTTTCCATATAGAGATGAGATTTTGTCAGACAATGGTATCATCATGAAAGTTCCTAAAGTGATTATTCCAAAATCCTTGCAACAGGGGTTTATTAAGATTTTGCATAATGGGCACCCAGGAACTGATTCTACCAAAAGATGGGTGAGAGGTCTAGTATTTTGGCCTTCTATGTCAAGAGATATTGAGAAAGTACTTTCATCTTGTTCAGTATGTAATAGACCAAAGCCATAGTAAAAAAAACACTTAATTTAAGCCAAATTCCTGAACTACCTTAGTTGACAGTAGCCATAAATATCTTTGAGTGGCATGGTCAACTTTACCTGGTGTTAGACTCATTCAAATTGGTTTGAGATTGACCTACTTCCCCACCTAACTTCCACTATTATCATTACTAAGCTGAAGCAACATTTTCCTGTCCATGGTAGTCTGCAAAGAGTTATTTTTGACAACAGTGCACAGTTTACTATCAGCAGTTTAAGCAATTTGCAGAAGCATGGAACTTTGTTCATATTACGAATAGTCCTGAATACCCTCAGTCAAATGGCTTGGCTGAACATACAGTTCAAAGTGCAAAACAGCTGTTATAGAAATCCAGATGTAACAATACTACTGATTTTCTAAAAGTTGTTAAATCTAAGAAGCATTCCTCATGATAAACATCTTGGTTCACCTGCCCAGAGACTTATGTCGAGACAAAACAGAACCACGCTACCAATCAGCAGTAATTTATTGGTACTATGTGCTAAGAGCAACAAAGCAGTAAAAGCCATCTGTTGAAAAAGCTTTCGTACCAGAAGTCTTACTATGATAAAACCAGCAAACCGCTCTGTTCTTTACAAAAACGGGATATAGTGCAGACATCAAAAGGTTTTGTTCACACTGGATTTGTGAAAAGGTTGTGTCAAGAACTGAGATCGTACATTGTGGAATCACAAGGAATGGAATTCTGATGAAATTCATAGGTTCATAGGTTCATAGGTTAGTACTAGGCTATCAGCCCTAGGGCCTATACAAGCCTAGCCATAACAATTCCCTGAATATTTCTTCCCACATTATTTACTTTCCTGGACCCCTGTCTAGCAGGGCGACTGACGTGATCCCTGGGGTGAATTTCTTTTCTCCCATCCAATCGTCAAGGTTCCTCTTGAAGAGGTCCAAAGAGGCACTCTGCTTGACATGTATGGGCAATCTATTCCAGAGTCTGGGGAGTCTCTGGGTCAGGAACCTATCCCTCCAACATGTTTTGTTTATTGTGATGACAAGGTTTAGATCCCTGGAGCGTGTAGCTCTGAGGGATTGGGATTTCTTTAAGTGTAGCATGTCCAACAGCTCTGGGTTTGACATGGCCTTGTATGTTAAGCAGAGATCGCCTCTGAGTAGACGATATGCGACAGAGTATAGCTGGAGTTTTTTAAGGTGGTCAGCATATGGCATCTGCTTTAGGCCTGTGATTCTTTTAGTGAGGTATTTCTGAGGCCTTTCCAGTTGTTGCAGATGTCTTGAGAGGTACATACCAAATGGGGCATTGTATTCTATAATGGGTCTAATGAGGGATGAGTACAGTGGGACAATGACCTCCTTTTTTCTGGATGAAAAGCCCTTTGTGATGAGGTGTGCCACATAGAAGGATTTCCTGACTGTTGTGGCGATGTGGTTATCGGAGGTGAGACCACTGTCCACCTGTGTCCCTAAGTCTCTTATCACACTTTCTGTGTTTAGTGTACTGCCACCTATATGGTAATTCATGGATACATGTTTTTCCCAAAGGGGATAACAATACATTTCTTGGCATTGAGCTTGAGCCCATGGCTCTGGCACCAAGCATCTGTTTCTGTAAGGCCCTTTTGTAGAGTATCCACATCATTTGGGGATTCAATAATGGCTCCCAGTTTGCAGTCATCTGCAAACTTTGTTAGCCAGAGTCCCTTAGTGTTGACCTGTACTTCAGAGAAGTAGATGCCAAACAAGAGCCCCAGGACTGAACCCTGAGGTACTCCACTTGTCACTTGTCTGGAGCTGGATTTGGAGTCGGCTACTTTTACAGTGTGGGTTCTATCAGTAAGCCATTTAGCAACTCATTGGGTGACATAGGGATTAATGCCCAACTTAGTAAGTTTATCTATGATTCCAGAGTGGGGGATGGTGTCAAAGGCCTTGGCAAGGTCTAGATAGGCTGTGTGGACCACCTTACCCTTGTCCATGGCTCTGGAGACTGATTCAAAGAAGTCAATCAGGTTCAGGAGACAAGATCGGCCCTTCACAAACCCAAACTGGGTGGGGTCCAGTGTTTGAAGGTTGCCAATGTCTTTGTTTATAAGTTCCATGATAATACGCTCCATGGCCTTGCAGATAGGGCTTGTCAGACTGATGGGACGGTAGTTTCCGGGATCCAAGGTGGATCCTCCCTTGTGGATTGGGATAACTATAGCTCTGCCACTCAGTGGGCACGAAACCTGAGGTGAGGCTATGATTAAACATGACACTTAGGTGAGGTGCCAGTTCATATTGTAGTTCATGTAGTACACAGCCCGGGATGTCATCTGGTCCCATGGATGCTGTATTCTTGGCTTTAGAGAGTGCGTTTTGTACCTGTGTGGCCGTTATTACTGGAATTTGGCAATCTTCCGGTATTGAGATGGGCCATTTAGGGGGTGAGAGTGGGGTGAAGTTGGCACTGAATTGATCTGCCAGGATATTGGCAATATCCTTCGGATCAGTATAATTGGAACATTTGTTACCAGTGTCCAAACCAGTGTTACAGCATCTTGCCTGTGACAAAGACTGTAGTTCTCAGAGTGACTTCTCCAATGTTCCTGTTCCAGAGGACATTCCGTCACCAATCTCCATTCCTGAGAAAATCCCTGAGACTCTTCAAGCAGAACATGTAAAACTATAATTCCAGAGGCCCTAATAGGTCATGTTTCATGCTAATTAGAAGGCGTTCTTGGATATTGTCTGGGTCCATTGATGCAGGGTTCTTGGTCTTAGGCAGAGCATTAAGGACCTGTTCCATGGGGGAGTTATATTTGATGATATTTCCTGAGGGGAGGTTGAGGGGGAGAGGGGGGGGGGTAAAGTTGAAGATGAATTTATTGGCCAGTGGGTTTGCTATATGTTCTGGCTCAGCATAGGTGGCTCCATTTACAATGAGCCCTGCACACACAATTGTGTATTGCCTTTGAGGGTGCAGACATAACTAAAGAATGCTTTGTGGTTGTCCTTGGCCTAGGAGGCCAAACTTACCTCAAATTTGGCTTTGGTAGACTTTATTTGTTCTCTGAGTTGTTTGTTTAGTTTGTTGAGAGTGCTTTTATCCTTCTGGGTGCTGCACCTCCTAATTTTTGCCATGATTTTCTTCCTTCTGTTATACAGTCTGTTGATTTTGTGATTCCACCAGGGTGGCTAGTTTTTCCAGTTAGTTCTGTACTTCTTCCTGGTGGGTACAGCTGCCTCTTTTCAGCTATTAACATGCTTGCACAGGGTTCCTGTGAACAGTTCTGCATAGGCAGCAGTGTTCTCAGGGTTTATGGGGGCCTGAAAGTTTGCCAGGTTCTCATTTAATAGCAGGAGGTTAGCCTTAGAATAGTTCCTGAATATTCCAGGTTTAGCTGGGGTTCCAGGTTTTATTTTTACTTCAAAGAGACCATTTTGTGGTCTAACCTTACCAGTGAAGGCATTACAATAGGGTGTGTGCAGCAGTCTCCCATATTAATGTGGACTAGATCCAGTATGGTTGCACCCCTAGTTGATGTACTGACTATCTGGTCCAGGAAGTTTGTGTTTACAAAATCCAGGAATCTTTGTGCATGTACATTTGGTGTCATATAGAATTTCCAGTTAATAGAGAAGTAATTAAAGTCACCCATGAATATGGTATTTTGTTGGATGGTTAGTGTTTCTAACAAGTTTAAATACATGGTATGGGTTTCATGGGTCATAGAGGGGGACCTATAGCTCATATACCTTTAAGAAGCTTTCCAGTGAGTCAGCATATGGATATAAGTACTGAGCACTTGGAAGTAAGTGTGCCATTTTGAGTGAGCAGCCAGAATGAGAGCATGCAAGTGTATAGTCAGTCAGTCAGTTAGTTTGTTTAAGTTTAATGTTCCTGCCATTCATCCTAATGTATCTGTATACAATAATCTACTTAAATGGACACCCAAGCCTCAACGTCTTCTTAATGTACATAAGAAGCATGACAAAGGGGTCTGAATGGAGAGATAAGTCAGTAAGCAAAGGAGAGTGGCATTGCTGAAATTGAATTCATCCTCAGGTCTTGGTGAGTACCTTCAAGAGGTGGACCCTGTGTTTCGCAAAATCTCACCAAGATGGCACTGATATACAGACTGTATTTATATAGCATATATCATGGACAGAAGTAGGTTAAAAATTAAAAATATAGCTGGGTGCACAAGCCCCAGGATAAAAATGTGCCAAATCATGGTAGGCACACTGGTTCCTGGACTGGAAAAGATGACAGTGTAGAATCCTCAAAATATGGAAACATTCCTACAATGGGGTCAAGCCAGGCCCTGGGGGAAGATGCCCCTCATGTTGTAGAAGGAAGTAGTAGTCCACAAAAATCACAAAAACTGATAGGCCAAAGAAGAGCCATAAAGACGGCAAAGTGAACTATTGAGGATAAGAAAGAAATTATGTATTGTTACTATTATGCAAAAAGCCCAGAATTTTCAGACAAAAGACATATAAAATGATTAAGAGAGAAATTAGAGGAAAGAAAAAAATACTTTGACAAAAAAAACTTTCAGAAGGTTCAAATAAAAAATCATATTTATTAATACAACAGATTTGTGAAAAACAGTATATAGATCAAGAAACATTGATCTGTTTGGAAAAAAGAAGCATCTGAGGAAGTGAGAAAATATAAACAACAAAACCTAGAGATTTTTGAAACGTATAAAAAAGAAATATGGACATGGGAAAAAAGAGAGATTTTATATGGTGCAATATTTATGCAAAGGAGAAAGCCAAATTAATCAATATAAAGAAGGCAGTCCCAAAGATATTTGAAGAGAAATACAGGCAAAGGCATCAAGATATGGAAAATTTCACAATAAAGACGATAATATCACAAAGAGGGAATGTAGAAAAGAAGATTAATAAGCAGGTTAAAATAATAGAAGCTGAAGTTATGGAATACCTCCGAAGTGAAGAATTTGGTGTAGAAGGTCTAACACAGGTTACATCACAACAAGATGGAGTGAGTCCACAAAGTAAGGAGAAGCAGGAAGATCAGGAGACATCTGAAGAAGAAATATGGACATAGAAAGAAAAAGAGATTTAATATGGTGTAATATTTATGCAAAGGAGAAAGCAAAACTAACCAATGCAGAAGGAGCAGCACCAAAGATATTTTAAGAGAAATACAGGCAAAGGAATCCAGGTATGGAAATCTTTATAATACAAAAAATAAGAAGACAGAGGAAAAGTAGAAAAGGAGATTAGTAATGAAGAAGTTAAAGACATAGAAACTGAGGTTATGGAGTACTTGTGAAGTGAAGGATACAGTGCGGAAAATCTAATTCAGAAAGCACCACGACAGGATAGAGCAATGGATATCCAGATCAAGGGGAAACCAGTGGAACAGAAAGCAATTGGTCAGATGTCATATGGAGATATTTTGGAATCTTCCACAGGAAACCAGTATAAACATTCACTTGAAGCTGGACAGCAAGGGAAGGAATAGTAAACTATGGAAACTCTGACATAGTCAATATTGAGGAGTTATAGGCCAGTGAGTTCCCATATGACAGATCAATGGATGGCATAGAATGAAATTGAAGAGAATGTGCCACAGGAAGATGCTATAGAACTTTCTATAGACTGCCTGCAGGAAATGGAAAATAAAAAATGTGCCCTCAGTTTAGAATAAAACAAGCTAAGAGAAGAGTTGTTTGATTTAATAGAGATAGATATATTAAGATCAGTGAAAGAAATATACTACAGAAGGTCAATAAACACAAATGAACACAGTAATTAGGACTGTCCATAGAGATCCATGTGATATAACAGAAGTAAACAGGATATATTATTGTGCAGCTAAATTAATAACTGATAAAAGTTCTACCACAAGATCACAGGGTAGTGAGGGGAAAGAAGGGGAGAAATTGAATACCATCATGGAAATACCGAATAGAGAAAACTATAAAGCAATTAAGACAAGAAGTGTCACTGTTAGAAGACTACAGAAGAGGGAACAGATCAACAAAAATACTAAGAAAGATAGACATGATAAAAGCAATGCTCAGTATTACAACAGACCAGGATCTATCATGCACTATCGCAAATAAACTAAAAATTTCAGCACAGGCAGAAAAACTTAGAAGATACGCAGATAAATATAAAGGAAAAGCACAAAATAAGCAATTTATTGATGACCCAAAAAAGTTTTATAGAGAATTAGGAAAGAAGGTAAAAGGAATTGAAAGACCGCCAAAAAAAGAAATGGATACATTTTGGAGAAGAATCTATGAAGATCCTGTGGAACATAACAAAGATGCTAAATTGATAGATGAAGTAAAAGAAAGCATAAGAAGTTTAAAAGTATAGGATATGAAACAAAGTTAAGAAAAGCCTCGAACTGGAAAACTCCAGGCCCAGATGTAGTACCTAACGTTTGGCCAAAAGTATTACCATCTTTGCACGAAGATTTAGCCATGAGTAAGAACAAGTTATACACGCACCCTGAACAGACACCAACCTTGCTAACAACAGGAAAAACAATGCTTCTAGTTAAGAGTGAACCTGCAAGCTACCTTAAAAATTATAGACCAATAACTTGCCTTCCAACAACGTATAAACTATACATGGGAATTGATGCCAACAAAGTTTATAGTCATTTAGAAGAAAACTCAATTATGGCAGTAGAATAAAATGGCAATAAAAGAAAGTCATATAGAACAAAAGATCATTTGTTGTTAAATAAAGTAATCGTGGAGAACTGTAAAAAAGGGAAGAATCTAAGTATGGCATTGATTGACTACAAAAAAGCATTTCATAGTATCCCACATTCATGGATAAAAGAGTGCTTAAAAATGTATGACACACCCTACACTGATCGACTACATTATAGTGACCACGAAACAGTGGCAGACTACTTTGCAATTAAGCCATGATAAAGGACAAATTATTATTCCAGGGATAAAAATTCAAAGGGGGATATTCCAGGGTGACTCTCTTTCACCGCTGCTATTCTGCCTTGCCCTTAACCCATTAAGCTGCCTGCTTAACAGCTTAGGCCACGGCTATGATTTGACTCCTGGAAAACAACAAAGTATAAAGACTTCTCATCTTCTCTTTGTCGATGATTTAAAACTGTATAGCTCATTAGATGAGGAAATGAAAGCATAAATGCAAGTTGTCACAGCTTTTTCAGACGATATAAGAATGTCATTTCGTTTTGATAAATGTGCAAAAGCAAAGCGGGGAAACTGCAGCTCCAGGAAAACATCAGTTTGGGACAAGAATGTGATATAAAAGAACTTGAGCAAGAGGGAGTGTATTAATATTTGGGAATTGATGAAGGATCAACAGTAAAACATGAACAAATGCAAATAAAACTTAGTAAGGAACACCTTAATCCTGAAAACAGCATTGACATCTAGGAACAAAATCCAAGCCATAAACCAGTTTGTTCTTCCTGTCCTAACTTACAATTTTGGAGTGATTGATTGGCCCCAAAATGTGCTGGACAGATTAGATAGGAAAACAAGAAGGATGCTTCATGCTCACCAAATGGTTTATAAAAATCAGTGTATACCAAGATTATATATTCCCCATTCTGAAGAAGGAATGGGCCTCTTTGAAATAGATTACATGTACAGATCTGCAATCGTGGGACTCCCCACACATATCTGTTGAACTCACAAGACCCACATGTAGTGAAAGTTTTGAAACATGAGGAGAATAAATCTTTGATGACTTCCCTGCTTAGGCTAGCAGAAGCATATTGGTGTCAAGCAGGAATGTAAATCAAACCACAAGTGGATAAAAGCCAGGCAACTGAATGTGACAAAAAAAAAAACAAAACAAAAAAAAAAAAAAACAAAAGAAAGAATATAAGCTGAAGGACCAGATGAGAAGGCAAGAAATGTGGAAAATGCATAAATATAGTTGCAAGTATAGAAAACTTCTGGAAGAACCTCATGTTGATCAGGAACAAATTCAGGAATTGTTAAGGAGAGAAGAATTCAAACCAAGAGATGAAAGGTTAATATTGGCAGCACAAGATAGTGAGCTACGTACACATTGGCTTACAAACTCCATTGAACATGGGGAAAAACAGACAAATGTAGGTTTTGTAAAACGGAATTGGGAACAGTTGCACACCTCGTTGCTGGTTGCGACATACTAATGGCAGAGGGGCTGTATATCGAAAGGCATAATAATGTGGCGAGACTGTTGCACTGGGGATTGTGCAAACATTATGGTATTGAAGTGGCTGAATAACACTGGAAACTTGAGCCACAAAGCATCATAGAAAATGATGAAGTTTACATCACATGGGATCATCCATTACCAACAGTTCAAAAGATAGATGCTAGAAAACCGGATATAGTGGTCCAAGAAAAGAAGACAAAAGTAGCATTGATCATTGAAATCACCACACCCAGTGACTAAAGTGTCCCTGTGTACAAAGAGACACAAGATCATAAAATATCAGGATTTGCAAGTAGAAATGAGAGCAATGTGGAAGAAAGATACCCAGATAGTTCCAATAGTAGAAGGAGCAATGGGTCTTATAAAAAAGAGTCTACAATCATATTTAGATATGCTACCAATACATGTAACGCTGTACACATTGCAGAAGGAGTCATTACTGGCCACACAGCAGGTGCTGTAAAGAGCACTTTTGGCCGACATCAAAGAGTGAAACTACTAATTTCATGAATTTTAATCGTACTTTGACTTAGGAATGGGGGTTCATTCCTGTCATGATATTAGAAACCCAAAAGATTTGGAGAAATTAAAAAAGGGAGTAATAAGGTAAGTAAGATGAAGGGAAGAAGGTTAGGGTAGGTTGCAGGGACACAGACAAGACTGACAGTGGAGATGCAGACACAATTGGGGATGAGGAAGACCATAGAGAAGGAGGCATCAAACACATGGAGAAAAGTCAATGGTGGTGGGCATAGACAGAAAAGAAAGGGAAAGGCTAGGATGGGGATAGGGTGGGGTGGATATTTGCACTCCCTGCCAACTGAGACCCAGTGGGAACTTATTCCCCATCCTGAGCTCCCTCACCACTGGGTTCTGGCTCTGATGTTAATGCCATTGTGGGGCAGGGACACAACTTCATGAGCCACCAGAGGAGGGTGTCAAGCTGGCTAATTCAGGCCACTTATCAATAATGTCCTCCATCATTTCTTCCAGCTGCCACCAGATGACATACTTGCTACCTCCACTGTCACGGATTCCCTCAGGTGCTATTGCAACACCTTCCTGAGCAAGGATGGTGACGGTGACCATTGCTGTTGCTGCTGGGGTTGTGGATGTGACAGTATCAGCTTTTGATACCACTGGCTGTAGTGTTGGCAGTGGCAGGGGTTTACTAACCACTAGTGGTATGGATTGAAGCAGGAGTCCTGGTCTGGATGTTGCTGCATATGAATGTAAAATTAAGAGACTAACAAAATAAAATAAATAAATAAATATATATATATAAATGTATATAATGGAAAGGATAGGAAGAAAGATAGATGGAGAGAGAAAAGTACAAATGCAGTGTTAAAAAATGGATGTGAAACATAATCTGAGCTGGACTGTTTGAGCTGTAGTGTTATGCAATGGCCATGACATAACCACCTACTGTAACAGTGATGTACAACCCCTAGGTGATTTGAACCCACAGCCTGTAAGGCAAACTCCTTGAGCCACACAGAAAATTAAACAAGTAGTATTGCAGTTACTGACTTCACCTAGAGTGCTAACCCTTGTTTCTCACCTGTAACTACAACAGCAATGCATTTACTTGCTGAGCTACATCTGCAGCCTAGGAAACGCCTGTAGTGAAACACATACTAATGATGTAGATCACACACTAGTGAAACACATACCAATGATGTATATCCAACATTTGCCTAGCCTAATGATGTAGATCACACATTGTAGATTGCGCACTTACCTAATGATGTATATCACACACTTACCTAAGGATGTATATCACACAATAGTGAAACACATACTAATGATGTAGATCACACACTAGTGAAACATATACTAATGATGTGGATCACACACTAGTGAAACACATACCAATGATGCATATCAAACATTTGCCTAGCCTAATGATGTAGATCGCACATTGTAGATTGCGCACTTACCTAATGATGTATATCACACACTAGTGAAACACATACTAATGATGTAGATCACACACTAGTGAAACACATGCTAATGATGTAGATCACACACTAGTGGAACACATACTAATGATGTAGATCACACACTAGTGAAACACATACCAATGATGTAGATCAAACATTTGCCTAGCCTAATGATGTAGATCACACACTTAATTAATGATGTATATCACACACTAGTGAAACACATACTAATGATGTAGCTCACACACTAGTGAAACACATACTAATGATGTATATCACACACTAGTAAAACACATACTAATGATGTATATCACATACTAGTGAAACACATACTAATGATGTAGATCACACACTTACATGATGTATATCACACACTATTGAAACGCATAATAATGATGTATATCACACACTAGTGAAACACACACTAATGATGTATGTCACACACTAGTGAAACACATACTAATGATGTATATCAAACATTTGCCTAATGATACATATCACACATTTGCAGAAGGAAAGAAACAACAAAACACAGCCCATAGGGAACTTGAGCCCACAGTCGTTATCACCTGTAAATTCCGTGGCACTGAATTTACATGCTGAGCTACATCAGCAGTTTAGGAGAAGCTTTCCATGAAATGTGCACCTGGAGAATTAAACTTCTGCCAAGGAAGGAACTGAACCCACTGCAAGCACAGTAGTAGGACAGTACCACTATAACATACTGAGATTCACATTGTCCATGTAAGCCTCTAACCACTGATATCTAGGTAAGGAACTCTGTAGTGCTTAAATTTAGTACTGGACATGATATCTAAGTGCCAGTACTGTATACAGCAAGGTGTTGCACCTATCTTCCTTCATGTTGAACATTCCCTATACAGGCAGTTGTGTTTTTCCAAATAACTGGTAAAATCTTAAGTGACCCAAAGTGATAGGGCAACAGATATTTCTTAATATACCTGTTGCACTTACAGTAAACTATTAGCCTAGCATTTTAACAACTTTAATATTATAGGATAGATCCCAAACAACTGACATTGTACAACACGTACTTGTATGATAGCAATTTATCTGCAGCCTATTACACCTGTGGCAACTCACACATATCTAGGAATACAGTACTACTCTGGAAAATGATAACATGGCAAAACTGGAGAAAACACATGCCTACCCTGACTACCGGTATTACTACTGACATGCATTGCTAACATGTAAAGCAGCACTACCTGTAACAGATAAACTCACCCCAGTGCTCCCTGAGGCACTCAAGCCTCCTTTTTCTTTAATCTTTTCAGGAACTGTGAAAAAAGAAATTGGAGTCTATTAGACATTGCATGGCAGACAATAGCAGTTTGTAAGTTGAGGTTTCAGCCATGACTTTCTTACAGAACATGGTGGCTGCTCCCTTACCTTGGCCACCCATCAACCCAGAAGACTAGAAATTCTACATTTCAGATCACTGTAATGCTGACAGCATTACTCACCATTAAGTGGTATGACTCTGTTATGTTTAACATCTTGTGCCAGGCATACCTCTCAACCTCTTAGAGCGAGAAATCTGGACAGAGCTTGACATAATGGGGGGGGGGGGGGGGCAAAAGCCCAATAGGGACAGATTTTATATAATACTCTTATAAATTTATAAAGTTACTAGACTAACAAGATTTATGTTAACATGCATTTTTGAAGGATATGAAGTCTGAAACTCAAATTTATATTTGGCCATCTCTGCTTAACATACAAGGCCATGTTAAACCCAGAGCTGTTGGACATGCTACACTTAAAGAAATCCTAATCCCTCAGAGCCACATGCTCCAGGGATATAAACCTTGTCATCACAATGAACAAAACATGCTAGAGGGATAGGTTCCTGACCTAGAGACTCCCCAGACTCTGGAATAGACTGACCATACATGTCAAGCAGAGCGCCTCTTTGGCCCTCTTCAAAAGTAACCTTGATGATTGGATGGGAGATAGGAAATTCACCCTGGGGATCATGTCAGTCACCCTGCTAGACGGGGGTCCAGGGACATAAATATTGTGGGAAGAATAGCCAGGGAATTGTTATGGCTAGGCTTGTACAGGCTCTAGGGCTGATAGCCTAGTACCTATGAACCTATATCATTATTTAGTGACTTTAGTTCTTAGAACATCCCAGTGATTTGCCAGAAAACAAAAATTTTATGAGGAACAGACCAAAAATATGAGGCAAAAATCTGGACATTCTGCAAAAATCTGGACAGTTGAGAGGTATGGCACTGCCAGGCTGCTCCAGTCCTGTGCCTTATGTTGTGGCTCTTAGTACTGTTCATTAAAGAGTCTTGGTCTTGTTGTGGCCCTTAATACTGTTCATCAAAGAGCCTTGGCGTGCAATGCTGTTGGAGAAGGTGGAGGAAGATTTATGATTTCTGTGGACATCACCATTATGGTCTAAATTCCTTTTCCAAAACCACACTTTGCACTGTAATAGTTTACAAAGAGAAATGCTTAAAATTTGTGGAAAGATCCATCTTCTTATGTGCCAACTATCATGTAACAGTGGTCAGCTCATTTGTGTGACCAGTGATTCAAAACCTAATATTAAGTAGTCAATGAAAGTGGTTGAATATAGCAGTTTGAGGCATGAAATATAGCAATCTAGCTTCTTGCTTTATGATGATTAATAGCACTACTTGTCAATTCTACATGTGCATCAGCTACACTCTGTGTTATCCCCTGACAGTAGCTGCAAGAATGTGAAGTGATTTGGAAGCTTTAAATAGCCATGAGTGAGATGCTCTTTTCTATGTTTGACCTGATTAAAGGGCGGAAATAGGGATATAGGAAAACCATGAAAATGGGATGCATGCAGAAAGCTGAAAACCTAAGAAATGAATGGATAGAGGAAGGGAAGGTAGGATAACTGTTTAATAGGACAGGTGCCCATTTTCCATAAATGAAAGTAAAGTAAGTTAGGGAAGGAAGTAATGGAAGTAAGAGAAAGGTAAGGCAGGAGGCAGGGTAAGACAGACAAGACTGACAGGGTGTGTGGTAACGCAGTGCAGTCCGGGAAGCACAGTGGAGAATAAGGCATCAGATAAATAGAGAGAAAACAATGGTGAGGGGAAGACTGCTCAACAAACAGGGGTGGGCAAAGGCAAAAAAGGTAGGGGAACGCCAGAATAAGAGATGGGATAGAGTTCATAGCATCAGACCAATCAGACCAAGCAGATTAACAAAGAGGGTCTGTGAGACAAAAATCTACAATGAAAAAATGTAGCTCATACATATTTCTCCCTTCTGATATTACAGGTACTGTAATAAAACAGGCACTTTAAATTACATATTATATCATAATACACATAGCGGAGGATGGGGTTGAACCCACAGGCATCATCACAAAGTGAAAGAAAAGCCTTAACATCTTGGGCCACTTCTGCAGTGGCATGAAAGCATGCATACACATACACAGGAATACCATCCAACAGCCATACTGCTACCTTTGAACTATGGAAGTTAGCAGAGAAGTAGCAGTAATGTATAAAGCCTATACTGAATGAAAATCCTAGCTATGCTACCAGACTAGATTAACTTTAAAACCGGTACAGTATGAAGCTGGTATACTCACCCCATTGTTCTCTTAAGCACGTTGTTCTCCTCCTGCGCCTATTCTCTGCAATATCTTCAGTGTCCATGGACTAAAAAACAGCAGCATGTAAAATCTGTGGATGGCATGCACTGACAGTTTGTATGCATAGGTAACATAAGTGGAACTTAGAGTACAGAGTTGGCACTTGCTCTCTAACCTCATTCTCCCATTGGCCTTGGAGGTCAGGATGCCATGCCTCATATCACTATAATGGCGATGGCACTGTTCCCTATTGGTGGGATGTCAGTAGCACAAATAATAGCTTGAGCCAAACTATTTCAGACCTCAGTATTATATTGAGGCCCTTGACAAACCTCCTGCAATAACTTCCAGCTGTAATCTTAATAGATGAAGTGGAGGAAGAGTTTGGTCTCCCCCGCACAACACTTTTGTGCTCTAAAAGGAGCACTACCTGCTTCTTATCCAGTCATGATGTCTCATCTAGCAGAAGTAGAGAAAAATGGTAGATACTTTGCACCCACATCCATTCTTGCATGCAACATCTTTTGAGCATCGAAGGGAATCTTATTTGTGTGGCAGATGGTGGACTAAGCTAAAATATGGCTACATTAGAATAGTTCATAATGGCACTTTAAGGTGTGACACACACATGACAGTTCTGAATTCCCTTCATATCCTGTTAAGAATGCAAAACTGCGGTGGTGGTGCTGCGGTAGCGTTATCACCTCACAGTGAGACGTCCGGTTTGATTCTCAGCTAGAGCGTCTTTTGTGTGGAGACATGCGTGAATGGGCATACCTTTGTTAAAGGTTGTGCACCAGGGCCGGCAACTTGGCACGTAAAAATCTACTGCCAATCATTAGCGGATCGGAGTTCCGCTGTGGTGACCCCTAACCGGGAAAAGCCGAAAAACACAACATCCTGTTAAGAATGCAGCCATTAAAGTGACTCCATTTCCATAAATTTGTATGTGGAATTACAAGTCTCCCTCTAGAGGCATGGTATGGAATGTTCATATGTAAGTACTGCCCACAGGAACTCAAAAATATTCAAGGTACTGATTTTAACCGAGTACTGTGTTTAGCAAGTTATACTGATGTGTCAATTATGTGATTCAGAAAAAGAATAATGATTTCAACCCTAGTTAGCATGCTAATTGCACTCAGCAAGATAAATTTGTACAATATACAGAGTATTAGGGATTAATCTAGATAAAATCACTTTAGCTAACACACATAGCAGACTCTGTCTCTCTCTGATACCCTCCCTGTGGGAGGAATAAAGACGACTTGTTGAAGTTACTAGTAGTTTATTCAGTTAGTTAAGCAGGTAGATGGTTGAGTGTCTTCATCCATCTACCTGCTTAACTGAATAAACTACTGGAAACTTCAACAAGGCGTTTTTATTCCTCCCACAGGGAGGGTATCAAAGAGAGAGAGAGAGAGAGAGCATCTGCTAGATGTGCTAGCTAAAGTGATTTTATCTGGACTGATCCTTTATACTCTGTTTCTTGTTAGTCCTGTCACCCTCTGGATCACAGGTGGGATACACGACTTCAACCAGCCCTCTGGATTACCTCTGTTTTCTAATTTGTACAATATAAGTGGAAGGGAAGGCACTGAGAACCATCACCCTATGGAAGAACTCGCAGAGCAGCAAGTTTTGAATCTGTACTAGGTGAATCTGACAAAAACTGTTAAACTAAAGCTTAGCTTGTAAGTGCTTTTTAAAAGTTCACTTGTCAGCTATGGCTATTTTTAACTACTGTTGTTTTTATCTGTGCAATGCAATAACTTGGCTAATACTTTTAATGGTTTTTGAAATATGTATTGAGAGGAATATTGTAAGGGTAAGGGAAATGGTGGGCTGAAAAATTAAGCATAATGGGAGACAGACCTATCGGCACAGACTCTTAACACAATTCAAAAGATTCTGCCCAGCCTTGTGATATCAGTGTCAATAAAAACATTTGCCTTTTATATAGGTTACACATATATCTCATGCAAAAATCGAAACCCTGAGGGGAAAAAAAAATCATGTTACCTTTGACCGTTATAATGTTAAAGATGTTGTAGTGTGGGAGACATTTGCTCAGTACATTTAAGTGCCTGACATTACTTAAATAATGTGTAGAGAAATATATGACTGTCAAACACATACACAGCATGCTGTATGGGCGAGGGGGAAGACTGTTGGTGTAAGGAGTGTTCAGGGTCACTCATGAACAAGATATTAATACCAGTGTATTCCATACTTATAGAACAATATCTAAAAATTGGCAAAGCAGGAAAACACTGCAGACTGTGTCGGAAAGAGAACGTGTAAACCAAAGTCCATTGTTATCCCAGGCCCACCATCTCCATGGCTGATGTTTCTTTGGGCTGGATGATGCCACCTGGGCTTACCAGCACTGTTCCTGGAAAGAGCTGCAGGTCACCATTGATGCAGTTAGTGGCCATGTCTGTAGTTATGAAATGTTGTGTCATAAGGCAACTGACATTACAGATATCACTGAATAAAAAGCTGTGCATCTGGCATGGGAAGGTAGGTAGGTGGGTGCTGGGCCACTGGATAAGCCAGCTCTCATGGAAAAGGAGGAGTGTCTGGCCTCTGTTAGAGGCAATGACACCTGCACATGGTCCTACAGTGCAGTGCTGGATGTTGGGACAGCTGTTGTGACAGAGATTACATAGCCAAGAACAGTATCTACTTGAGACTTCCCAGGTATGTACGCCTCTTTCTGTGTAAAAGTTCCAGCAAATCTTTTTGATGCTTTAGCCATTGTCCAACTTACTAAAGCTGTTTGATTTATTATATATGGAAAATCAGGGATTCCCCTTGCACAGCCATTTGCACAAGGCATGGAATGAAAAAAAAAAAAAAAATATATATATATATATATATATATATATTTTTTAATATTACTATTCCTACACCTCGATTTCATGTTAGCCTTTGGTGCTGTGTCATGTTTACACAGGTTACTATGCTTTGGTGTATTCATAGGTGATTCTTCATCTAGCATCAGCACTTTGAAACTGCCACCTCCTGACATTGGAGAGTCTGTGACATCTGGCGATGATGGCAGGGATGGGCAGGCACAGTCAGGGAGTACACTGTGTGTGCTGGACACAGGGAATGTGAGCACTGCATTCCCTACACAGACAATGGGCACAGCCTCTAGTCCTGCAGACACCCATGAAACACTCGTCACACCAGGAGAACAGGTTACTAGGGGCACTAGCAGTCAAGGAAGTGATGTAACCCCTAATGGGTACATGTCAGGATCTGCGCCTAGCCCCCATGGGTATAGAGCTACATTCTGAGGTTGGTGTATCAGTGAATTCAACTGAGTGTATGTACAGGGCCACCATGGGGACACAGGCTAGTACCACCAGAGCCACGGCAAAGTTAGTAAGGGTGAAGCAAGGTGTGCAAGATGACCTATTGGAGTGCATATCCCACACACATGAGAGTTTTGATAGACTCAGTCACATACTGAAAAGTGTCATGTTCTCTCAAGCTCAACTGCTAAATGTGTGGTGTTGTACACAAAACTGTGCCATCATTACTTCCACAGATGGTAGCCACAGTGGATGTGGACAACCAAGGTCATATTTCCACATTTTTAGCATTTCCATGGCTACATCTGTGGAGGTGTCTATACCCAAGAGAGGATGTTCCCATGGTTGTGGCACTTGTAGCAGTGGCATGTCTCATAGCAGATATTACAGTCATGTCGGTATCTAGCCAGGATCATGGTACAACTAGTGCAAATCCAGGATGAGACAAGTCTTGTGGGAGGGTGCATGTATTGGATGCTCATAACCTTACAATTAATGTGTGATATCCCTAATCCTGCCCTTGTCACTAACCCTAAACCTACACCTTTCCTTAATAAAACCATTTCCATAAAACTACAACTATTCAGACAAAAGTAAGTCTCAATGTTGAAGTCAGGTTGTGGTTTAAAGATTTTTTGCGACCTTGTATAGGTTCAGTGTTTTGTGTAATACTCTGAATGTTTGTTGTGTTTTGCCAGTCTTTTACTGCTCAAGGTGTTGACATTTTATTCATTCATATTATATTGTTTTATATATATATATATATATATATATATATATATATATATATATATATATATATATATATAAATGTGTGTGTGTGTATATATATATATATATATATATATATATATATATATATATATATATATATATATATATATGGATCTACTTCAGTAGATTGAACATATTACAAGTTCGAACCACATATGGATGAGACCATATGTTCGAACTTGTAATAGTTTGAACACTGAAGTAAAAAAAGAAAAAAACAACAAAAAACAGAATTAAACATCTGTAGCAGGGGGGCTATGCTCCCCTGCACCCCCCACACCCCTCACGTAAATATACTAACTCCGAGATTGCACTACATTGCGGAAAAGGGAAATCTTCCCATTCCACATTGTACGGAGATATCCAGTCCAATTGAACATTTACAAGTTCGAACATATGGACTCGGCCATATGAGGTTCGAACTTGTTATATGTTCGATCTACTGAAGGGGACCCATATATATATATATATATATATATGTATGTATATATATATATATATATATATATATATATATATATATATATATATATATATATATATATATATATATATATATATATATATATATATATTATGTATGTATGTGTGTATGTGTGTGTGTGTGTGTGTGTGTGTGCCTTGTAGTGGGTAAAGACCCTTCTTGTAGAGTTGTCACCCCCCTCTCCCTGGTTGCATTTGTCAGAGCTGCTTTTTCAAAATATTTTTTTTTCTGGCCTTGCCATTTTTCTCAGCTATGTGTGTATTGCATACACAGGAACAGACAGCAGAATTATGCTCCAGGTTCACATATTCGGTATTGTGCAAGTGAACTCAGGTCTTATGGACAGACTGTAAACATCAGGTGCCTGAATGGCTCCCTTCTTCCTGCATCCAGCCCATAGTCAGTGGGACCATGCCTATGCTACACCAACCAAAGAACATAGCTCTTAACCATACCTCTCAATTTCTTTGCTCAAGAATTCTGGGGAAAGACAAAATAATTGGGGGATGAAGGCCCAAAATGAAAGACATTTTTTAAATATTACTCTAATTAACTTAGCAAGTTGATAAAACAACAGGTTTGGCAACAACTTGCATTTTCTAAACTATAAGAAGCATAAAACTCTGTCTGGCATTATTGACTGAATGTAATCCATAGTGATTTAGCAGAAAAAAAATCGTAATTTTTGCAAGGAACTAGGCAAAAATATGAAGCAAAATCAGACAGTTGAAAGGAATGCTCTCAACTTTCTGCCTCTTTAAATGTGGAACACTAACTCTTGCAATATAGAAAAAATGGGCAAAACATGAATCACTTAAACACTAGCAACTTTAACTAGGAAGCTTACAGCATGCATGATTAATGACTTTCTTCATACTCACAGAAATGTATATTGATAAATTAAATATGATTCAGTGTTGTTTACCATGAATATTTTGTAAAAAAAAATCTTAGTAATGAATGCGTTTCAAACTGTTTCAGTATGGAACATCAAATTTTTAAGACTCTGAAAATGAGGAGCATTCCTCATAATGAGGTACAATTGAAAGGGATGCCAGAAAAATGCAAATAGCTTTCAGAAGACTAGTGAGCCTTTGTGATTTGTGGGCTTACTTCTGTGCACAAGGACAGATAAACTAAATCCATGCACATGTGACTCTGCAACTGTACTGTTCTAGTCTGCTCCATTTTTCCCCTTTAGCAAATTTGAAATTAAAGAGCTTTTTTTCAAAATTCAGACTGCGGACAGTGAATGCTTTTAAATATTCAGCAAGTAAGCATCTCTACAACTGTTAATTATCTGGCTACCTTCCATTGTGAGGAAGGAAACAAAATCATCTGATTCTGCTTTCAAGTGAGAACAGGTAACCTTATTCTATGCCATCTGACCCTGGACAAATAAAGTTCTCAGGCTTTCCGCTCACTGTTGTTCCAAAGAATCATGGGAAGACAAATAACTGAAAGCTGTATCTGGTTTAAATAGGGCCACTGTATGCCATTTAAATTTATTTAATTTAAATAAATAAACAAATGTAAGTGACCCTATCTGAACAGTGTCACCAGCCCATAACATGCATACAAAAGTGGTATGTAACTCAGTTTTTAAATAAAACCAAACACAAGCTCTTTTCTTTTTTACTCTTTTTCAGTGATAAGCTAATTAGAGTTTAGCAGTGCTGAACATAAGAAAGCTTTTTTGTTTGTGGATACTGATTGGCTGGCCATGGAATGTCTAGAGCTGTGGGCCCCAGGCAGCACCCCAAACCTCCCTTATTATAATCTACCACTACCTGCTAAGGCCCAGCTGCTTATTTCCTGCTTAGGAATGGGGGAATAAAGGAGGATTTGGAGGATAATTGGTGATGAAGGCAGGCTGCAGACTTCCAAATGCAGCTTGTAGAAAGTAACAGGATGTAAAGCAGCAAACAATGCATATCAATGCATCTATACAAGACAGCATATGTGCCTGTAGTTTGAAAACCAAGCAATTATTTTAAAATTAGTCGTAAATATGGAACAATTTTGGAAAATACTGTAGTAAAAAGCACAATTTCAGTCAATCAATATTTCTTTCAGACGTATAATCCAAATCTTGTAACACAACTTAGGCAAAACTGTATTTTATTAATTAGATTACTGCGGTGGTGGTGCTGTGGTAGCGTTGTCACCTCATAGTAAGACGTTGTCCCATTCGATTCTCAGCTAGAGCGTCTTCTGTGTGGAGACATGCATGAATGGGCATACCTTTGTTGAAGGTTGTGCGTCAGGGCCGGCAACTCGGCACATAAAAATCTTCTGCCAGTCATTAGCGGACCGGAGTTACGCTGTGGCGACCCCTAACCGGGAAAAGCCGAAAGACACTTCAAGTGTCTTATTTTGATTCCCCCTTTGTTCAGGTCCTCAGGCTTTCATTAGTACTGACCTGTCATGCAGGGTACTGTTTTCAGAATTTCTTGCTGTATCTGCCCTTTATGAATTTCTAGGTTATTTTATGTGCCCATGTTCTGGGGGACGCTTATAAGAAGACCTTTAAACAAAGTTATTTGTTTCACGGCTTGAACCAGTGAAGACTACAATAGCCATACAGGTTCTCCACGTGACTCCTTATAGTACTGGTTTTAAGGCTTATTGTGCATTCTATGCCCTGCACATTATAAAACTGTTCTACAGAAATTGTAACTTCTACTTTTTAATTAAATTCTTCCCTGCAACTGCTTTGTCGACTGCAACAGCAATGACTTTTTGCTTTTATGTGATTGCACTTCTCATATCTCATACAAACGTATACATTATTGAGCAGTTTCAAGATGTGAAGGCACAGCAGCCTGACGTAAAATAATTTCATGCTCCACTATATCTGTGTATTTTATAGTGCTGACAGCATGTCCATTATCACTTCTGTTATATTTATTAAAGGATGCAAGACATCCCCTACATTCAAAAAGCAGTGGATGCAATATGCACTAGATGAAAGACACTCATCAGAAAATGCAAAGATAAATAGAAAACAGTTATGATCAGAGTTCATTTTCAAGTTATTATATATCAAGTTTAGTGAAACATATTCCTGTCAATTAAACGGCATGAGGCTAGTATGTATGTCAGTCTATAGGCATCATCAAGTAAAATACTATCCCCAGGATTCATGAAGCTTGCGCCAGGTGCAGCCATAGCGTTGGCATTCTAACACCAAATATGGCCACCGAGCGATTCATTTACGAGCTGTTTCCACGTGCACTACCAGCGTACGCTACGCCAGCACAACTCCTGAGCCTTGTATGCTAATTACCCCATGTGCAGCAGTGTAGCATGCAAATGAAGGTATTTAGTGATTCAGGAAGTGGTTGCAGGCATAGTGTAAGCAAGCAGAAATGTCAACCGCAGAAAATGGTTTACATTTTTGCAAACATAAAATCGGAGCCATGATAGCCAACCAAACACATGTATTATAATGTTAATATATGCCAATGGCTAAATATATAGCCATTGGCCTAAAAAAATATACAAAATATAAAATGAACATTTAATATATATAGTCGCACTATCGTGACGTGGAAGCGCAGGGCAGTGGTGCACAAAGGGGATCGCAAGGAATATATAAAAATATAGAATAAAACTGCAATGAAACACATAACACAATTCCCCCATAATAGTCCATGGCAGGCATGCTACACCATACTCATGGTGTAAGGGTTGCTAAGGGGCAGTGACAGTGTTATGCACAGTAGCTAGGAATTAGTAGGCAGTGCTATGCAAATGAGAGGATTAATACTGAATCGCAGATTTTCCGCTGGTGTAAGGATGCACATCACAGTGTAGCATTATAACACCGAGAGGGGTGTGTTGCCATTGCTGTAAACACATTGGAGCATTGCTAAACCAGTCTACCCCTAGCCAGGCAAAGCTGCAGGATATGGGTGTGTCGAATTGCCCATAGCTATGCTTAGCTGAGAGTATACAAGGTAACCGAGTATGCAAGTGAACGGAGATGAAAATGCACTTAAACCCAGTAAACAGGTATGCACGTCGAACACTGCAGCTGAAACAGGAAGAATATAGGAAAGAAATAAGGAAATGCTGCAGCAGTAAAATTGGAGTACAAATGACTAATTAACACCTAGGAGCCTACAGTGGGCCATTGACAACAGCTAACAAGGCTGCAAGCAGCTACCTGCAGAACAGGGAAAGGGAGGGGCTGTACTGCAAAGAAAACAGCAAAGTGCCAAAGCAGAACAAAGGCAATATGCAGTATATCAGCTACAAGGTACAATTCGCCATGACTGGGTAGGGAAAGTACAAAACAAGAAAGACTGCAGGTGAATGCATGCCTGATAATGGGAGGGGATCCAGGTCTAAAAGTGAATTAAAGGGCAACAATGTAATCAAGGCAGGCAAGTAGATCTCCACAGTAAAGGCCCCACACTTGCAGTACTCATTTCAAAACCCATAATTAAGACATGCAGCAGCTGGAATAGTTCATACACACCCACTTACAACAGCAGCATCCATAGCACAATACTATAAAGTGTGAAAGCACCTCACAAACATTTGTGTATTCCCATACACTCTGCACCAGTGGTGTATACAAACAGGGAACTTTTATTATGTACATGTTAGGGGCTGCCATAGCTTTGATCAACCAGCATGTGTTGGAGACTGAAGGTGGTGTGGAGGATGATGCACATGACCACCGCAGGCACCAGAGGAGGAGGAGAGTGTTCAGACCCAGGCTAACCTACCAGGGGCTGCATGATCTGGAGATAGTAGAGCATTACAGGGTGGACATGGACACCCTACAGCAACTTGTGGAGCTGTGCTGGCCACACCTTAGAGCCAGAACAAACAGAGGGGAACCCATCACAGTGGATACAAAGGTATGTGTAAGCCTGAGAATACTAGCTACAGGTACCTTTCAAAGACCAACTGGGGATATCATGGGTATCTCACAGGCATCAGCATCCAGGGTATTACACCAGTTCCTGGATGCCATATTACCACATGCCAATGAGTACATATACATTCCCTGAATGCAGGAGGAGTTGGCCAGCAATATGCGTCTCTTCCACCGTGTGGCATATTACCCGGAGGTACTGGGTGCAATAGGTTGCATGAACATACACATCAAGTCACCACCCGGTGAGCAGGGAAGGCGCTACATAAACCACAAGGGATACCCCTCCATCAACTGCCAGATCATGTGCAATGCCCAGGGCATTATCATGGATGTGTGTGCTGGCAGCCCTGGAAGCTATCACAACTCCCACATCTGGCATGCCTCACAGCTGTATCGGTTATTTGCCAGGGGGGACATCCCAAATGGCCACCTGGTGGGGGATGCTGGCTATGCACTGGAACCGTGGATGATGACTCCCACCAGAATTGCACACACACACATGCAGGAATGCCATAATGAGGCACATGCACAAACCAGAATCATCATAGAGCATGTGTTTGGGATGCTGAAATCACGGTTCCATTGCTTGGACATATCTGGTGGAGCCTTGCAGTACTCTCCAGGCACATGTGCCCACATCTTCATAGTTTGTGCTATGCTACACAATATGGTCCTGCGGAAACAGCTGCAGCAGGGACAGAATGGTGAAGGCCCTCAAAGTCCACCACCATTGCCAAGGGCCCCACAGGCACAGAGGTACTCTGACCATGAACACCCTGAGCCAGCCCCAGTAGGGAGACGGAGGTGTGCCCAGTATGCCATGCCTTGGAAAACAGGGAACGTATAGCACACACACTGACAGTGTAGGCACCTAGGGACTGACACCTTTCTCCACCTGCACACACAGTAAAATGGATGGCACACACAACAGACTACCTGTAAATTGTCATGTATAGGCAGTCTACTGTGTGCATCCAACATAGGCAGCCCTCAACTATTGCACACACAACAGCCAGTAGCACAAGGTAAGTCAACACCTGAACAGTAAACTAAGCTATCAGCATATGCAGATACTGTATGTATAGATTCATAGGTAGGTACTTGGCCAACTGCCAGAGGCCATTCATAAGGCCAGCCAAAATGTGTCAGTGTTTGCCACTCCATTGAGTCATTAACCATCCCTCTGTGGAGCAGAGCCAATGGCGGCATCCCTGGGGTGCATCTACTGTTCCCCACCCACCCCTCAAGGTTTCTCTTGCAGAGTGTTAGCGAGGGGCTCTGTAAAATGTAGTTAGGGATGTTGTTCCAAAGTATGGGGAGTGTTTGTGACAGGAAGCTGTCCCTCCAGCATCTTCCAGTTATTGTTGTGGCAAGGTCAGCTCACTACAGTGTGTGGCTCACTGTGACATGGATTCCCATAGGTGGAGCATATCCATCAAGCCTGAGTTCGGCATGGCTGTGTTGGTCAGTGGAGATCATCTCTGGGTAAACGAGATGCCACTGAGTAAAGCAGGAGTTTATTCAGTCCAGCTGCATAGGCCATATGTTGGAGGCCAGTATTCCCCATTGGTGAGGTACATTCATGGACTCCCCAGCTGTTGGATGTGTCCTCTGAGGTACATCCCACATGGATTACTATACCCTATGATGGGAATGATGAGTGATGAGTAAAGAGGCACTATAACCTCAGTATGTCTAGATGAGAATCCTTTAGTAGTCAGATGGCCTACATAGAAGGATGTCCTAACTACTGTGGAGATATGATTGTCACAGGGGAGATCACTATCTACCTTAGTCCCCAGATACCCCATTACCTCATCTGCATTAAAGTGGCTGCCGCTCATGTGTTAATATGTGGGTGCCAATTCCACAATGGAATGACCATGCAGTTAGTGGCACTTGGCTGGAGGCCATGTTGTTGGCACCCTGTGACATTCTCTGTGAGGCCCCCTGAGGGATGTCCATGTCAGCTGGGCTATCAGTCACGGCTCCCAGTTTGCAGTCATTGCCAAACATGGTCTGCCGCAGTCCACCTATGTTTGCCTGTACATCTGAGATGTATATGCCAAACAGTAGGGCTCCCAGGACTGAGTCCTGTGGGACACCAGTCATGATATTTCAAGAGTTGCACCTGGAGACTGCTAGTCGTACCATGTGAGTTGTGTGTGTAAGCCAGTTGGCAACTCAATCTGTGATGTATGGGTGAATGCACAGGCTGGTGTATTTATCAATAATACCTGAGTGGGGCATGGTATCAAAAGCCGTGGTGAGGTCCAGGTAGTATGTGTGAATCACCTCCCCTGTCATCTAATGTCTTGGTGACTGTATGTAAGATGTCAAACAGGTTCAGTAGGCATAAACTGCAGTCAACCAAGCTAACCTGGGTTGGGTCACGTGTCTGAAGGTTACCAATGTCATTGTTAATGAGTGCCATGAGGATGCGAACCATACCATTGCAGACCAGGCTAGTCAGGCATATGGGGTGGTAGTTACCATGGTCAGTTGTGATTTCCCCATGATGGAGTGGAATAACCATTGCCACGTGCCATTGTATGGGCATGTAGCCTGTGGAGAGGATGAGGTAGGAATGCATAATTAGGTGGGAGGCAGGTTGTCTTGTCCAGTTTGCAAGATGCAGTCTGGGTCAACATCTGCCTCCATTGACGCTGTGTTCTGCTGTTTGAGAGGGCCATTTCCACCTGTGTGTCTCTGATGGTTGGGATACTGTACCTTTCGGGTAGTGTTGTGGGCTATTTAGGGGGTGAAGTATGCACCGAATGTATCTGCAAGGATGTTGGCGATATCAGTAGGGTCAGCATATTTTGTGCTATATTTCACTGGCACAGTGCAAATCTGTGTGTCACCACGTAGATCCTTGACATAGCCAAAGAAGGCTTTGTGGTTATCTTTTGAATCCTTGAATATTCGCCTGCTGATGTTAGCCTTGGATGATGTCATGAGGGACCTACGTATCATACTAATAGTGGTCACGGATATCTCCCCTTCGTGGGATTTGCTGTGTGTCTGGAACACTGTCCTACATCTGTAGTATAGCCTGTTTATTGCATAGGTCCACCAGACCGGTGTCCTTGTCTAGGAGGAGTGAGTCTTGGTTTACCAGCGATGGCATGATCCATACATCCATGTAGGTGCTTATAGACTGCATTTGTAAATCTGTTTGTATCTGGAGCAGTGTTTCCCCTTAGCATGGGGACTGTAAAACCCCCCACCCCTGTCACTAGTAGTGTAAATGTAGCTGTAGGAAAGGTATACACTGTGGTATCCGTGGGTGGGGGGAGATGCTAGGGTGCGGAAACAGTGAATAGTTCATGGTCAGATCTAACCAGTGACGGTTAACCTCCACTGTGGAGTACTTGTTGCCCATGTTGGTGATGACCACATCTACTAGCTTCCACCCTACATTAGGGAGGTTACCACCTGATTCGGGGCATATGAGGTGATACATTCCAGGAAGCGCTGGTCCTGGAAGTGAGTACTGGAGTATGTTTCCCAGTTAATGGTATGGTAGTTAACATTAACCACTGCCAGGGTGTGTGTTAGGACTGTCGTGTTCTCCATTGTCTCCAAGTAGGTGGAGTGGAGGTCCTGGGTCATGGAGGGTGATCCATAGCAATCCACATTCCACATTGCTTTTATGGCTGATGTTAGCTAAACATGGATGATCACAGAGGTATCATGCTGCCCCACTAACCTGGAGGTGTAGGTATCTCTGATGAATATGGATACAGCCCCTCCATGTCTGTCAGTCCATGTTCCGTGGCTGAAATGTGTAGTATGGGTTGTAGTCTGGTAGTGCTGATGTGCTCTCAGGAGCCTTAAGACAGATTGCAGCTAATGCACAGATTTTGATGTTGTCCATCCTGGGGAGTGCTGTGAGTGCATGCATGTTGTGATCACAACCCTTGGTGTTGAGTAGCATAAACCTCATTGAATTTGCTATTGTGCTGTTTACAGAGCTGGTATTCACCTTCAGGACTCTCCTAAATAAGGCGCCATGGGGGCACCAATAGCCTTGGCCAGTATTCCAAAGTTTAAGGCAGACACATAGGCTGGTATGGTTCATTGCATGCATGTTCCCCATCTGTGCTTGTTTTTCATCTCCCCTGTAGGTAACCTAGTGGTAAGCAATAGAAAGCCTTAACCTAATACAAGTCTTCTAGCTTCCAAGATAGGCATTTGGAGTGACTAAGTATCAGTGGTCTGTATGTTCGTGCTGTACTCAACTGTTTCCTGACTACATGGTGAGTTCACACTGTATATTGTGATCTGAAGGTCTGTTTATTCACATATTGTGGCTGTGATGGCCTGCACATTAGAGGTGCACAGATAGCCTACTATCTATCTGCCCAAGGGCAATTAGAAGCATAGCAACAGTATGTTGGCTTTCCCCGCACCATTGATGAAGTAACTGAGCCTCTGTCAAGCATAGCCAATGAAGCAATTCCAGGCAGAGTTGCAGGACGCTGTTGAAGACTGGGGTTGTGGAGGATGATAGGAGCACTTAGTGATCTAAAGAGGGCATGTTAATGTGGCAATTCAACACCATTCAATTCCCCCAACAGGTCTTGTAGCTATCAAACTGGACAGGCTCCCCTACCCCCTGGTTGTATGGTTCTGGGACACATGATCCCAGGGGTGTATAGTCTGTTACCCATTCACACAACAAGATTACCCTAGAAGCGTGTCAGTGAGGGGCTATGCCTAATGTAGTTAGGAATGTAATGTATTGTCTCACAGTACATTTGTTATATATTGTTATGTCAAAAGTACATGAAGCTCAGTGAGTTTGGGGGCTCCGGCCCTTTGCTTAGCCTAGCTTACACATAGAAATCATCTAAATAGGAAATTGGCGGAAACAACGTTAATGTCAACAGTGTAATGGTTACAGCATCTGCATAGTATCTGTGCATTCGAGGTTACAATCCTGATAAAGGCAGGGATGTTTATCATGTGCAAACATATACCTTAGCCACAGCTTGCATATATAGGTAGTAATCGTCTGTATAATAAACATTCAAATCACCCATATAAACCCATGTGTGCAGAAAAGTACAGTCAACAGAGAATGTAATGTCATGACAGCACATAGTGAGATGTTACGTCACTGACAGGTATATATCCAGAGTAGTTAGCGGATGTGGCTGTGTTTGCGCGCACAGGTTGTACATCATGTTTGTTTAACTGTGTTTAACCGCTGCTATAATGTCACACAAACACTTTTAAACATGCTTACAACTGCTTAAATGAGCCTTACTCTGCAGTAAAAATAATTTGTAAAGCATTGCAGGTGTCGAACCCTGGACCATGCACAATATAGTCATGGGACGTACCACTACGCCATCCGAGTTGTACATGTTTCATGGTCCTGAGACTACACCTTATACTATATGCATTTCACTGTAATGATCACAAATGGGACAGTGGCCTTGTGAACATATGTACAGTACATTGTAATGTACTGTAGTTTGTGAGCCAACACATTCCAGTCTACAGATGTATTACTGTTACAAGCTAATACGAAATATATATATATATATATATATATATATATATATATATATATATATATATATATATATACACACACACACACACACACACACACACACACACACACACATATATATCTATATATATGTTAGTGATGTCTGCACACACACACACACACACACACACACACACACACACACATATATATATATATATATATATATATATATATTATACAGTTACAGCAATAGCCATATATATAAGCATCTATGAACACACTTCATGACACAGAAGCATTCCAAAGGAATTGGAGTGTACTCAAAACACATGCAGCTCTGGTATCATAACAATTAATATTAACCTAAGTCACCATAGAAGAGGTGGTTGTTGTGTATGTGAAGATTGGGGTGGGGGAGGAATGATGGGTAATGCAATCATGCATCAAGGAGGGCCTGGGTCAGATGTCCAGTAAGTGAACTGGAGGGGCATACATGGAGTATGGGGACAATATAAAAAGGACACAAAGCAAGAACCGTACTCATTCATAATACACCCTATCATGTCATATTGCAACCCCTACTTTCACAAACATATGAACATTAACATGTATCAGACTTATGCACACCAACTGATTGTCACATATGTTTTCAGTAGTGAGGAATGTCTGTAGTACAATGTATATTCTAAACACCATAACATTCGTGCATATCTCAGATGCCTTAGTGGTAAGGTCAGTGACTGCGGTGTTCATGGTCCCGGGTTCAAGACCTGCAAGGGCTGTTAGGTTATTTTGAGGGCCAGAATAAGGGCTTTTGGATGCAGGTGGATTAATGCACTTTTAAGCAGTTGTAAGCAGGTTTCCATGTGTTTGCGTGACAGTAAGCGGCGCTGCAACACGGTAAATGGAGAAGCGCGTTACACATTTGACCTTTGCTTAACGTCACGTAGACCACAGGCAAACCTGCTCACAACCGCGTAAATGTGCGTTATTCACACTTTCACTACCAATGCCTACTCTGAGATGTAAAATAATAACACCTACCAGGAGTAGAACCCACAACCATGTACTCCATCCTCTGATTAACCTAGCACTAAGCTACCTGGGATGTACCTATTCCAGTTGTGTATGCAGACAGGTTAAAACACAAAAGGGAGAAATGTGTTGAAATAGGACAACCCGCCATGTACCCGATTAAAGGTTTACGCTTAGATATATAGGTTCATAGGTTCATACTAGGCTATCTGCCCTGAGGCAATTATAAGCCTAGCCCGATTCTGTATGGCTTACGCCACCCCTTGATTTGAGTATACTGTGCCCTTTAAGGTTTAGTTTACTGTGCCTCTGTCTAATAGTGACACGGGAGTAATCCCTGGGACAAACCTATGATCCCCCATCCACCTATCGAGATTCTTCTTGAAGAGATTCAGTGAGGTGCTCTGCCTCACATGAACTGGAATTCTATTCTAGAGCGAAGGGAGCCTCTGGGTTATGAACCTGTCCCTCCAGCAAGTTCTATTTATTTCTGTGCTGAGGTTCAAGTCCCTCGTGCGTGTGGCCCTAAGGGATTTAGATTTACTGAGGTGGAGCATGTCCATTAATTCTGGATTTGACATAGCTTTGTATGTCAGGCATAGATCGCCAAGTAGGCGGTATGCAACTGAGTAGAGCTGGAGTTTTTTTAACCAAGCAGCATATGGCATCTGTTTGAGACCCTTGATCCTCTTGGTGAGATACTTTTGGGGTCTTTCTAATTGCTGCAGGTGTCGGGTAAGGTACATCCCAAAAGGGGCATTGTATTCTATGATGGGCCTGATGAGGGATGAATAAAGGGGCACGATTACCTCTCTTGATCTAGATGTGAAACCCTTCGTGATGAGGTGGGCTATGTAGAAGGTCTTTCTAACCACTTTGGCAATGTGGTTTTCAAAGGAGAGATTGCTATCAACTTGGGTCCCCAGGTCCCTAATAACTTTCTCTGTACTTAATGGGTTTCCGCCTATGTGGTAATTTGTGGGCACATTGTTTTTGCCAAAGGGTATGACTATACATTTTTTGGCATTTAGCTTTAGACAATGGCGCTGGCACTAGTTATCTGTCTCTGTTGAGACCGTTTTGAAGGATGTTTGTGTCAGCTGGAGAGTTGATTATGGCGCCCAGTTTGCAGTCTGCGAACTTGGTGAGCCATAGTCCTCCCACGTTTGCCTGTACCTCGGAAAAGTATATACCGAACAAAAGTGGTCCCAGGACAGAACCCTGTGGGATACCACTTGTGACTGGTTTCGAGTCTGACATGGCTCCAGCAACTCTCACTCTGTGGGTTCTGTCTTTGAGCCAGTTTGCGACCCATCTTGTGACATAGAGGTTTATATTTAAGCTGGATAGCTTATCTATGATGCCCGAGTGGGTTATTGTGTCAAATGCCTTTGCAAGGTCCAGATAGGCTGTGTGGACTACCTTCCCTTCATCTATGGCTTTGGTGACTGTTTCGAAGAAGTCAACCAGGTTCAAAAGGCAGGATCTGCCCTTGACAAAGCTGAACTGGGTAGGATCTAGTGTCTGTAGGTCCCAAATGTCTTTGTTTATGAGCTCCATGATGATCCTCTCCATAGCCTTGCAGACTAAGCTAGTCAGGCTTATGGGGCGATAGTTTCCAGGGTCCGTAGAGGCTCCACCTTTGTGGAGTGGGACTACTGTTGCTGTACGCCATTCTGTGGGCACATATCCTGTAGTGAGGCTGAGATTGTATAGCTGTTTTATTTGAGGGATTAGTTCCTCTTGGAGTTCATGTAGGACGCAACCTGGGACGCCATCTGGTCCCATGGAAGCAGTGCTTTTAGCTTTGGAGAGGGCAGCCTTCACCTGAGCATCAGAGATGTTTGGGAGGCAGCCCTCTGCTGGGATAGATACTTGCTCTTTTGGGGGGGAGGGGGTGGAGAAGTTTGCACTGAACCTCTTCCAGGATATTGGCGATGTCTGTGGGTTCAGTGTATTTTTTGTTGTTTAGAATCAACTCAGAACAAGTCTGGGAGTTGCATCCCAGGTTTCTAACATAACTGAAAAAAGACTTATGATTGTCTTTGGTGTCCTGTGCAATTTTTCTCTCGAAGCTGGCATTGGAGGATTTTATGAGGGTTTGTAATTTTTTGCTAGTACTGATCAGAGATGCCTTCCCTATTAGGGATTTTGCTCTATCATGTAGTAGCTTCCTCCTTCTGTTGTACAGTTTATTTATGGCAGGGGTCCACCAGACTGGATGCCTGCCTTTGGATGATTGGGTCTTGGTTTTGTTTGGGATAGCATGATCCATGCATTCCTGGAGATGTCCATAGAATGCGTTTATGTAGGATTCTGCAGTTTGGGCCGTAGTTTCCACTGGCCCTGGGGCCTTGAAGGATTCCACTTCAGTTTTGAGAAGTAAGAAGTTCGCTTTTGAGAAGTTTTTCACTGTGGTTTTCTGGGCTGGGGGTGGGGTCGGGATATGGACATCCAGTGAGATTAATTTATGGTCTGATCTTACCAATGAGGGATATACTTCTGGTGTGGAGCATAGAGTCCCCATGTTGGTAATGATCAGGTCTAGTATGTTGTCCCCTCTTGTGGGAGTGGTGACTAGTTGTTCCATAGCATTTGAGTTTATAATTTCCAGGAACCTTTGGGCTAAGGTGCTGGGGCTTGAGTAGTGCTCCCAGTCAATGTTTGGGTAGTTGAAGTCACCCAATATAATGGTGTTCGGAGAGATCTTCATGTTCTCCAATGTTTTCAGGAAAGCCAAGTGGGATTCCTGACTTTGAGAGGGTGGTCTGTAGGATGCTATAAACTGAAAAGCAGTCTTGCCCACTGTTAGTTGCACATGGATGGTCTCCGATACTTCGTGCAATGCCACTAACCTGGAGGTGTGGATATCCTTGATAAATATGGAAACTCCCCTTCCTTTTGTGGTTCGGTCCGGGTTTTGGGGCCGTAAAGCATGATATGAGGTATAGCCTGGTAGTGCTGGGGTGCTCTCTGGAGCCTTGAACCAGGTTTCTGTCACTGCACAGATATTGATGTTCTCCATACTGAGGAGAGCTTTGAGTGCGTGCATCTTGAGGTTAAGACTTCTGGCGTTTAGCAGTATTACCCTTAGTTTCTTGTTCCTTGTGCTGTCTATGGGGGTGGGTTTGACTTTTGAGCCTTGCCTAAAAAAGGCACTATGGGGGTGGCAAGAGCCTTTGCAATATCCGAAAGCCCAGTGGTGACAGGTGCAAGCCGTCCCTAGCGAAGCAACGTGGCTTGTCGAGCATGTCATCCCAGGCTGACAGACACTGGATCCCCTTTGAATGACACCAAAATTTTAGCCAATTGTTAAAATCGATCATTTTGTCTTTGTACTGTGGCATCATTCTAGGTGAGGGTAAGATGCTGCTCAAGGTCAGGGTCATACCAGCCTGGGCTACATGATCAGAGAGCTCCTCTATGTCTCTTTTCATGTAGTCCAGCGAGGTACGTCTCAGGTCATTCACACCAGCATGTACAATAACTGAGTCATATTTGTATTTGCTTTGGAGTGACCTGAGTGCTTGCGTTATGTGGCAGATCCTAGCACCCGACAGGCAGCTCACCGTGACCTTCTCTTTATTCAGCCTGGTGAGTGGGACGTCAGTGTGTCTGACAATAGAGTCACCTATTACAAGAGTATCAGGTGTGTTATTCAGCCTTAAGGGCTGTGGCTGCTTGGCACACTGACTTTGTGGGCTATGTGTTGTGCGTGTTTTGTTTTGAGGTAGCGTTTGCTTGGATGTCTGCTTTGGAGGTCTCCGTTGCTTAGGTAGATTTTTATTTAGAGCCTCAGTATGTTTTGTGTATTTATGTGTTTGGTTCGCTGATGTGGTGGGACTATGTGATACTGGAATTGTGTTGTGTGAGGTTACCTTCTCCTCCTGACTGGTTACACCAGTTTTGAGATGAGAGAGCTCAGCCTCCAGTTTGGCTAAATAGTTGCATCTCTCACATATATTTGAACCTGTTTGGAGGAGGAGAGGGTTGTCCGTGTACATGAGACAGTTGTAACATTGCCTCAAAATTCCCAGATTCACCAGCTGGACTGGAGAGGAAACCATTGACTGACCTTTGGACATGCTAGAGTAATATAGGGAAACTGAATTTAAGACAGACCAATAGGGGACAGGGTAATCGAGAGAGTATAAGAGTAAGTAGTGCTTATGGTTTAATAGTGCTAACTTGTAGGATTACTTAATTGGACCAGTGAAGGACCTTAGAATGAGAATATGGTGTTTAAATTGAGAGAGAGCAGTTCTAAGGAAAAAGTGAAGAGCAGACTTTGTGGAGCCAGGAATAGTTTAAACCCAATTAGGCGGCTGCCGCTGTTGCTATGCACAAAACTGCAAAACCGCAAAAGAGGGTTTTAAGAGAGGAAGATGAAGGAGTTTTGGAATTGACCCAAAATGGCCAATAAAACTACAGTTTCAAGTCAGTAACCACTCCCACAGGGGCAGGCAGGCTGCTCAATTTTTTTCACTGCCACTGATCAACAGAGAGACTTCCCTTTAGCCCAAGCAAAAAATGGCCTCACAGAAACTTACAAACAGTTCAAGAACAGCAAGCCTGTAACTGAACTTTTTTAAATCTCAGAAAAGTGGGAAAAAAGCAAGAATGTGTTTGTTTTTTTGTTTTTTTTTTAGAGATAGCAAAGGTTCACAAGTATTAACAAGTTATAACAGTGCAGTAAATGACCCCACACAAGAGTGCTAGGCCAAAGACAGATAAAATGCAAGTTTTGAGAAAAAACGATTTTAAAAATAAGTGCAAACAGGAAATTCAGTAAACAGCTTTAGGTTGTGCTCTAAATACAGTTACTAATGCAGAAATCAAGTTTAACAAGCCAGAAAATGCTCAAAATAGGCGGCTATGCAGAAAAACTTAGCAAATAAACAGAGGAAAAATACTTAAAATCTCAAAAGTGGCTCCTTTCTTCTCTCATCATTTTCTCCTCTTGGTGGGTGCTTCACCAACAGCCAACAAGCCTGAAAAGACGCCAAAACCACGAGGCAACCAGGTTTTAAGAGAGGAAGATGAAGGAGTTTTGGAATTGACCCAAAATGGCCAATAAAACTACAGTTTCAAGTCAGTAACCACTCCCACAGGGGCAGGCAGGCTGCTCAATGTTTTTCACTGCCACTGATCAACAGAGAGACTTCCCTTTAGTCCAAGCAAAAAATGGCCTCACAGAAACTTACAAACAGTTCAAGAACAGCAAGCCTGTAACTGAACTTTTTTAAATCTCAGAAAAGTGGGAAAAAGCAAGATTTTTTTGTTTTTTTGTTTTTTTCAGAGATAGCAGACGTTCACAAGTATTAACAAGTTATAACAGTGCAGTAAATGACCCCACACAAGTGTGCTAGGCCAAAGACAGATAAAATGCAAGTTTTGAGAAAAACGATTTTAAAAATAAGTGCAAACAGGAAATTCAGTAAACAGCTTTAGGTTGTGCTCTAAATACAGTTACTAATGCAGAAATCAAGTTTAACAAGCCAGAAAATGCTCAAAATAGGCGGCTATGCAGAAAAACTTAGCAAATACACAGAGAAAAAATACTTAAAATCTCAAAAGTGGCTCCTTTCTTCTCTCAGCGTTTTCTCCTCTTGGTGGGTGCTTCACCAACAGCCAACAAGCCTGAAAAGACGCCAAAACCATGAGGCAACCAGGTTTTAAGAGAGGAAGATGAAGGAGTTTTGGAATTGACCCAAAATGGCCAATAAAACTACAGTTTCAAGTCAGTAACCACTCCCACAGGGGCAGGCAGGCTGCTCAATATTTTTCACTGCCACTGATCAACATATATATATATCTCTCATATATATATATATATATATATATATATATATATATATATATATATCAGAGAGAGCGAGAGAGAGATACATAGAGACATGTCAATATATACAGGTCTTCATATATATGCAGATATATAGATAGGTTAGAAACATCTACACATCTATGGAGGTACAGATAAATGTATGCAATAATGTATATATCTATATACATATACATATATATATATATATATATATATATATATATATATATATAGATATATACACACATACACACATACATACATGTCTGTAGACAGCAAACAAAGTGGTCATATCTGAGTATAACATGGACCATAACAATCACACATTCCATCCCCCCAAACAATATGAACATAACATATGAACAGTATATGCCAATACACTATTACAAATATGTTCTATGGACACAGTCACCAACACAACTGCATTGACTGCAAATATCCATGACAGAATTACACAGACAGCTTTCATTTTGCAAATCTTTATTACATTCCGATGTATTGCCAAAAGGCTTCAAGGACTAACAGTACATGCATGTTATACAGGAAGCATTTAATAGTGCCTTAATGAATCAGCCTGCATTTATCATAGTATTAGTCCACTAAAGGGATAGGTGTTCACATAGGGAAAGAATACCTACACACATATAGACGTTGTATTAAAGGGTTCCTACACACCTGCATGTGCTATGTACACCCACCATCTACCCCACAACTGAAATAATTATATCAATACATACTGTCATACCATAACCAATTATGCAGCTGCTGTACAACATCTGCTGAAACCTTAACATACCTGGACACAGACACGCTAACACGACCCTATGTGAAATAGTTGCCATTATACAATTGAGCAGCTGCTGATGTAACAGGGTTTGTATGAACTAATCCCGTTTCAGAGGGATGAAAGGTTTGTACACCAGGAAGTTTTACCGAGTACTGATTATTAGCACTGTATGATACACAGTCACACCAAACTAAATATGTCTGGTAAGCACAATGTAAACCCCCTAACATTATATGCATAGCTATGCAGCCTTGAGCTGGTCAAACAACCTGGCCAGACTGACACATATGCAGAAGTATTAGGTACAGACAAACCCTGCACAAATAGCAATGTTCAGAAATATAACAGCAGTACTCACATTTAGACCAACTCCTCTAGGCATTACAATAGGCTACATGCCTCTAGGCATTACACACAATATATTACAGTTCATCTCAATACAGCTGTTGCAATAGATTCCAAACAAAACCTCCACACTGTCTTCCTCACAAGCAAGGCAAAGGGACAACGCCCAAGTGGAATACTCAATTATACTCCACTGTAGCCATGGTATTGGCTAAGGCAGTAGCAGCGCAGCTGATGCGCATGTATTTAGCTACTTAGGAACACCAATTGGCCAGCGGGATAGCACATGTTACTGATCTGTAACTATAAAAGGTTGCCTTGTCACACATTCAAACCATCTGTATCTACCTGTAGGACAGTACAAAACACAGAAAGACGAACTGAAAACAAGTAGTACACTAGTTAATATCACCCCCGATTACTAAGAAGGTATGTATAACATGTAGTATGTCTGTGTATGTAGTATCTGTACTGTAAGAATTACAGTGTAATCAATGCATATAGTGGAAATAGCTATCCTGTAGCAATGTATTGTTGTGCAGTAGTAATGCTTTGTAGTATTCTATGTGTGTACTGCTGTAGGTTACATGGCACACTCCACATACACCACAAGGGATGCTATGGGCTTGGAACCCACCATTTTGCTTCCAGCCACTGTCATGTGATTGGTCCAACAAGTATGTGCTATAATGGGATAGTATATGTTGTTATATTGTAACAGTCGACATATGTATGGGTGTATAAGTAAGATGAACATGTTAAAGGTGAGCTTACCGTGCAAATATGGTGTGCATTGTGGGATATTGTGCCAATAACTGTGTAATGTACAGTATTCTAGGCAGATCTGTATTCTATTCTACATAGCAGTTCTGTTATATTATGCAAACAGTAGTTATATCTATTGACAATTACAATACTCAATGACAGGATACATAGCATTAGTATTCATCTGACAGGTTAGCAGCATGATAAAGATAATTGGAAGAGACAGGTAACTATCCATGCGCATAACACATGTAATATCCACCTCTCTACTATTGTTTGCAAGCAATAACAGTGGTGCATGTGTACATGTTATGCAAATGTGTAGTGACCTTTGTTACAGGGCTGGGCCAAATGGCTATGTGCACACCTACATAGAGTGGATATTGAGAGTACAGACACACTTGTTGAACTGCCAGATTTATGTAGCCCAACCTAACAGCTGCCTGCACATACTGTATGTAAGGTAGAGCACAGCACTGCTAATGAAACAGGTTGCACATCATCTTTAACTCCAGTGTAACATCTGCAGTAGGAGTGTAAGATGTAGGAGACAGCTGCCCATGTGTAATAGCCGCATCATAGGTGATGGCTCACACTATCTGATTATATCCCAGTCATGTTGATAGTGGCATTAGAGCCTATTGATACATGACTCTGTTTGGGGAGTGGATGTCTGTGCCCAACAGAGCTCATGGTCCTGGTGGATATGTGAGTATATACCCAGAGAAGGAAACAGACCTGTAGACATATGCATCATCTGTAATCAACTAACAGGATGTGATGTGCTCCTCAGAGGAGGTTTGCTGCTAAGGGTAGCTACAATGTTTCCGTAATAGCCAGTGTTGTCACATCCATAACATAAATAATTACATGTGAGCATCACTGTCTAAAACATCTTCATAGGCGATACGTAAACGAAATACACTACTTGGTACTTGTAGTACTGACTGCTCATACAGGCATGCCCACTAGTCAGCTACTGGTTTTTCCTAATGTCAGCTTTGTGTATGTGGCCATTCTGGGGGAATGTAATCTCTGTGCCATGTACACTGCCATACCCACCTAACACCATGCCCCACACATTGTTTGGGATGCAGCTACAGGGGTAAGCTGGACGGCAGCTCAGTCTACAGCCATGACTGAACTGGACAGTCATGGGGTGTAGGTTAACACATGCAGCTCATCAACACAACCAACACATACCCTTACCAGAACACAGTAAGGACACCCACACACACTACCGGAAATCACACACATTCACAGACAAGCCTAAGTATTTGGCCAAACAAGTGACCCCCCCCAAGCAGGAAGAGACAGACACTGAAATACACAAACTGTATGACATAGATTGCATAATTGTGCCACACCTCTGAACACATGACCAGAAACATGCCCAACAGTACTCATTTGTGAATGCAAACTCTAGCACTATGTTACACACTGACCTATACGAGGGCATACATACTGTCAGCTGCCTGTCTGACATGATTGGCCACATACTCATATACTCAGACCACCTTTTGATCTATACACATGGCTCTGGCATATTCCATGTTGTTGTGTAGGACCTGTGATGCAGTAGCCTGGACAGCATGGAAACACATGTAGGAACTGTCAGGTCTTGTAGGCCATGCAGGTATGTCCCAAGACCTGGGTAGCATTCTGCCATTGGCTAGAATGATACTGCGGTACAGGGACAAAAGGATTGTATTCCACAATTGTCTAGTGTAGTGCTGCACGTTGCAGGGTATCCAGTATTTGTCATCCTGGGATAACATGGTTGACAGACCATGATGCTTTGCCAGACAGGGCCTGCACCTGTCACCCCTGGGAATCTGGATACAGCCTAGGGCTCATGCTTCCTCTAAAGTGCCTTCATCATGCACGGTTCAAGTGAGGGTCCACCGCTGTTACAGGGACAGCCAAGCAATACATTGCTGGTCTCGCTACACAATGATACATCAGAAACACTATATGGACACACATATAGGTTCATAGGTTCATAGGTAGATACTGGGCTATCTGCCCGAAGGCATATATTAGCCCAGCCATGTTGTGCGGTATTCACTGCCCCTTTGGTTAGGTCCCTAGGCCCTTGATCTAGCAGCTAGTACCCTTGGCTCCTATCTAGTAGAGCTGTTGGTATGATCCCTGGTGTGAACTTTCTGTTACCCATCCACTCATCAAGATTCCTCTTGAAGAGTGATAGTGAGGGGCTCTGTCTTATGTAGATCGGGACCTTGTTCCATAGCAAGGGAAGTCTTTGCAAAGGGAATCTATCCCTCCAGCATGTTCTATTCATTGTTGTGCTGAGGTTTATATCCCTAGAGCATGTAGCTTGAGTGGATTTGGTTTTGCTAAGATGGAGCATGTTCAAAAGTTCTGGGTTGGACATGGCTCTGTATGTTAGACAGAGATCGCCTCTGAGAAGGCGGTATGCAACAGAGAAAAGCCTTAGTTTTTTCAATCGTGCTGCATAGGGCAACTGTTTGAGGTCAGTAATCCTCTTAGTGAGGCACCTCTGTGGTCTCTCCAGCTGCTGGAGATGCCTAGCCAGGTACATTCCAATTGGTGCATTGTACTCAATAATGGGTCTGATGAGGGAAGAGTAGAGGGGCACCACTACATCCTTGGATCTTGATGCGAACCCTTTCGTGATCAGATGGGTCACATAGAAGGATTTTCTAACCACCTTGGCAACATGGTTATCAAAGGAAAGCTGACTATCTACTTGGGTCCCTAGATCCCTTATTACTACTTCAGATTTCAGGGGTTACCTCCTATGTGGTAGTTTGCGGGTACTCTGTTTTTCCAAAGGGATTACTATGCATTTTTTAGCATTTAGCTTGAAAGGAAATGCATCAGTTT
>NC_056737.1:884629985-884704985 GCF_019279795.1 Protopterus annectens
ACCAAAAAATAAACCACATAACCGACAGTACAAAAACACGAAATTCCACATGCCCGACAACGAAATAACCGACGGTACACAAACATCGAAACCTCATACACTTCACACACCACAATCAACAAACAAACACATTCCCCATCCAAAACCACATACGCAACACAAGCACACCAAAATCCCTACAAACCCACACTAAACCTCACATACACAACTACCTACAACCCTAACCCAAACCCTAACCCTAAGGTCCGGTCACTGCACACTTACCTGTCCCGGCCTCCCTAACCCTAACTCACTTATCCCGCCCCTAACCCAAACACAATCACTAGACACTTACCTGACCCGCCTCCCTAACCCTAACTCACTTATCCCGCCCCTAACCCAAACACAATCACTACCGCGACACTTACCTGACCCGCCTCCCTAACCCTAACTCACTTAACCCACCCCTACCCCCACAGACCGTCAATATCCACACTTACCTTACTCGCACCCTAACGTCCGTCTACCGTGATACTTACACAGCCTTTCCCCATGTCGGCATCCTCGGCGTCGGTGCTTTCATCCGTCGGGTCGGTCTTCTCCACTGTCGATCTTCTGGGTCCCGGCTGCGGTCGGTCTTCTCAGCTTTCGATCTTCTGGTGCTCTCGGTTTTCGTGTCGATGTTCCGGCGTGTCGTTGAAGTGAGGTAGAACCATATATATATGGGTATGACAGTTGTACAGATGTAGACTTGTCTTTGTTGTTTCACAGAGTACAGTACTTTCAAGGGTACTGTACATATGTACACAAAGGGACTGTCCCATTTGTTTTCGGTACTGTGGAATACCTGTAGTAGGATGTGCATTATAGACTCCATGCAACATGTGTACAACCCAGATGGCTTAGTGGTACGTCCAGTGACCTCAGTGTGCATGGTCCAGGGTTTGAGACCTGTAAGCCTTGTTGATACTGTCAATTAGGACCGCATAAGACACTTTTAAGCAGGTGTAATTGTGTTTTTGTGACTGTAAGCAGTGGATACATGCAGGTTACAGATATGTACATCCCATGGTACACGTGGAATGCCCTTGTTTGGCAATCCTGCTGATGTCACCCACTTACGTATACACCTCTGGGACTACTGTAACCCAGTATTCTCCGTAGCGTGTGCTGTAACTGCGTATTGCTGTAGTGTAATAAACTAGTTAGGTAGGGGTTCTATTCCAAGGGAGACCAACTGTGTGTGTGTGTGTGTGTCTGTCTGCCTGAGACAGGAACAATGCGTTTTAGAGTATGCAGACTCTTTACAATTCACATGACCACCTTTGGCAATCCTGCTGATGTCACCCACCTAGACATATACCTCTGGGACTGCTGTAACCCAGTAATTTCCATAGAGCGTGCTGTAACTGTGTAATGCTATAGTGTGATACACTAGTTAGGTAGGGGTTCTATTCCAGGACATGGCAGGTGTGTGTGTGTTTGACTGTCAGAGCCTCTGTGGTGGTGGCTGTAAGTGTCTAACCACTGGACACGTCGGGGAGTGGCTTTTGTGGTTTTCCTATATGGTGTCAATCTTATATGTCACAATGTCCACCTCATGAGGAGTACAGATGTCAGTCAGCCAAGGGACTGTGCTGGCAAGCCATACCCCTACATCTGGCAAAAGGCCTGGTGAACAAAGTATGCAACCCTACTATTACCCGGAATACGTACCGAACCCATGTGTCATACACAAACACACTTGCCTAGAATATCCTGCTATGTTGCTAGTACCTAGCACATTGATGACTGATAGGAGGCATGGTGTGATTGCAGTGGGCTGCAGAGAGCATGGCACCCTGTACAGCAGTACAATAGGCACATAAATGGTGACAATGTGCCTTCACTATGTTCTTCACTGGATGCCTGCAACATGTGGTGCCATCAAATGTGATCCACAGAGGCCATACAATGCCTTACACATGTGCCCTGTATGGACCAATGCCACTGACACCAGGGAATACCTGTATCATGCTATCAATGCAGGTGCAGGGTCAACCTGCTGACTATAAGCAGGTTCTGCCAAACCAGGCCAGTATTGGTATATCGGAGGATAATGGTCTGTGTACACAACATGGACCAGCCAAACTAGGTACACCTGTACATGTCACTGTACATTATTGTGGGACATGCACATCCCAGGCAATGTCCATGTCAAGGACTATCAAATACAGACATGGCATGCATTGAAAAGCTATGGCCATACACAATGGTAACCAGGATGTCAGGACAGTTCATACAATACCCATCTGTGTGGGACATTGCAGACACTACACCCCTGTACCACATTGCACACCATTGTCGGGTGGGCCTGATGCCTAGGATTACCCCTCATCTAGCCCTGTACAGCCATCTTGCACAGCCAACCACTACACACCCATGAAGCAATGCACGCATGCACGTCAGTACTGGTGTCGTCTGTCTGGGTGGGGGGTATGATGCTGCCAACCACAGTCACTCCCAGTATAACTCCCATTAGCATACCGACAGATGTCAAACATGTTCACATGCCCTAGCCCATAGAACCTCCGGATATCCCCTGTGGTACATGTAGTACCTGTGCATTACTGCAGTGTGGCAAACTAAGTGGTTTGAGAGTGTATATGTGGGCCTGACAAAGAGTATATTAGACAGTGTGGCTGTGTTGACAATGACATCCGTTCATGTGAACAGCCATGTGTGCTACACCTAATGCATGTCTACTATATCTCTGTTGCAGATGTCGCACACCAACACACATATATGTTCTTACAGCACACCAACATGTCAGCTTTGTGTGTAATAGTAATGACTAGTCAGTCAGGGGTTTGAACCCCTGTACTGGTAGGTGTGTGACAGACGTTGCTTAGGTTTTAGTCTCCAAGCCCTTCTGTGATGTACTTTGCCTCTGTCTGTCCCTCACACACACTCTCTGGTGGATGTAGAGGTGTACACCTGCTCAGCAGCAGCTTGTTTCTTGTAATTGATGGTCATGTTCGGGTGATGGCCTCTGCACCTATTGCAGTCTTCCTGTAGCTGATTGCATGTGGAACAGCTGTGATGATGTTCCCATAGCCATTCGCATGAAGAACACAGTACAATATCTAGGAACATCATGTTGGTGTTTGCCCATGACAGTCACTGTGAGTGGTACCTGGATCTGTTGTTTGGTAAACGGCATCACAGAAGATATCTGGAATATCCGCAAACTACATACACAGTGGGAAATAGCCTAAAGACAGGAGGGTGATGTGCCCGACATGACTCCAGCATGTAAGTGTAGCTATGCTTCATTGAGACAACTGCCTGTTTAACAAAGTGTGTATGGTAATGGCTATTCTGCATGTTTTAAAACTGACAAGACAGTGCTCTGTTTGTGAGGGACACCCATCTGTAGGGCCATCTGTGGACTGGTCAGTGTGTGGAACCATTTGTTTCCTGTGTTAATCACTGAATACACATCTTTGAACAGCAGGAGCATAGTGTGAGGATTGCAGTCAGTACATGGTGATAGTGATGAGTTATTGCCATCGCATCCCTGACTTGGACATATGTCACATGAAACAGTGGTAAGACAGACACTGTCTGGGGTTCTCAGTGACATGCCAATAATGGGCCACTGTTCATAGCTGCTGTCACAAGTCTTCTACACGTTGTACAGATGTCATGCAGTATATATACATGTGTTGTGCTCTCTCTGCAGCTGTATACCATCTGTTGTGTTGGGTTGATGGTCATATCTATGCATGCTGAATGCTGTTCACTATTACTAAGCCATATCTGTGATTAAACTGCAACACCATCGGCTGTATGGGTTTGGAGGTCCCTGCAGAACCTCCTGTCCCACTTCAGCTGGCCATGGCACCAGGCACCAGCACATCTGGGGTCCAGCCTTAGACCTCCACCTCTGTTGGCTCTGCACCGCCTTTTGGTGGTACCGCCACTGAGGATGGGGCTTGTCCCCCCTGGGAGCAGGTCCAGACAGGGACATGTCCACTTTCGTACAGTCCCGGACGTGGTGCGTAGGGGGCTCAATAAGTGGTTTCAAGGCCAGATACACCAGCTCAAGGGCAGGAAGTCACATTTAAGGGTGAGGCTGTCCCTCCTAGACAGCCCCCAGCACTGCCACCTTTGCAGCTGTTTGGTGCAGTGGTGGCTGCCCATGGCTGGGGACCTACATCTCACTGTTTCCACTTGAAACTGCACTGCATTTGGTGTTTGCATCTGACACTCATGCCCCTGCATGGGAGTGAGGACTACAATATTACCTTGTGATGCCTATTACATCAGATTACATGCCTACAGTATCTGGAATGGCTGCCCAATAGGCGACAGCAAGCCGTTTGACTGTACGGAATCCGTGACCTGTCTAGAGTTTGATTCATATCATTGGTGTGTTCCTCTTAAAATCTGCACCTGTCTGGCTAATACATGGGAACTGACACTCTTCAATACAAACAAGTTATTGTGTTTGGGACCCACATCCTTCAGTTGAGTCATGCTACTGCATACCTAATATTCTATCATCTTTCTAAGGTTGTCAGTGGAATATGTGCTTTCTGTCCCTATCAGACCTCTCATATGATTGGGGAAATATACACACTGAATAAGGGACATGACATAACAACATCAGGGACACATTTAAATTATTGGTGCTATTAACCTGACACATTGACATACTCAGAGCATATGAATTCATACACATTGTCTGAGGTAAATGATATTTATAACTGTTAATTGTTGTCGTTATTCATTATGTGTAATTCACCACCTTTCCTCTATGTCACTAGTTTTAGAAGGGATTATGTGGGGCAGAGTTAAAAACTGAGTCGAAATCCGGGACATCCCTGGAAATCGGGGACAGTTCAGAGGTACTATTTGTTCCCCCAATGGTTTATGTCCTGTCCAGTGGATGTGCTCTTAGGGGTTGATAGGTATGGGCGTCAGCTATGCCCATTTCGGAATATTACTTTCATCCCCGGGGCGGTCCTAATATGACTTTGCCAGCCAACACCTGCACACCTAGGCCCATAATTGTATACCCATAGTACTCCACCTGCCACTCCTCTACAGCACTCATCCTTACTGTGGGTGCAGGTGGGGTATAAACACACCACTACACACTGCCCACTCTCCCCATGTCGGGACACATTTCATACGTTGTGTCGACCCATGGGTTATCAGGCTTGCACAACCTACTGGTCCCATGTACATCTACAGGCTGGTTTGATAAGTCATTATCAGGACTGCCTCCAATCATTAATTTTTGGTGTCCCACGAGGGACATCGATGTCTATGTTTCAGGATTAGACCTGGCAGGTCTCTCCCACTGGTAGTATCCTACCAGTTGTCTGGGAAGCAGTGGTGTATTTACCTTTATTGTGTGTCTGTATGTCTCACTGGCCTAGCTGGGGGGTGGGGTTGTTGATGCTACTTGTTACACATTTGTTTATGGAACCCTTCACCCCCACATGCACGGCCTGTGAACATATGTTACTTGTAACTGCTGTATCATATCCTAGCTATATACATGTGTATATTTACAGTCACATATATATATATATCTATGTACATTACTATATACAGATATATCTGTATATGTATGCATACATGTATATTTATATTTTGCTGTCTATCTAGATATATATATATATATATATATATATATATATATATATATATATATATATATCACAACATATGGGTCTATGGGTGTCTGCATATGTATATATTTATATGTGGGTATGTATCTGTATTCTGTCTCTGTATGTATACATTTGTACTACGGAGAGGGAGAGGCTTATCTCTATGTTGCTATGGGTAGATATATACACACACACATACCTCTACATATATACGTCTACATCTGGTTATTCCGTTCCTTGCCATATAGATTACACTGCGCTGATAGTGGGTGTAGCTGCTCGTTGAGCGACACCTCTGCCCAATGAACACATTTGCTTACATTCCTAGTGCTGTCCATATAGGCCCACATCAGCCAACACCTGCACACCTAGACCCATAAGTAGCTACCCATAGTTCCCCCACCCTCGGCTCCTCAACAGCGCCCATCCTTACTCTGGGTCCTGGTCTGTTCTGGACACACCACTACACACTGCCCACTCTCCACTTCACAGGACCCATTTCATACAATTGTCTCGGCCCATGGGTCATCAGGGTTTCCCACCCTTGTATTCCGAGTATGTATACACCACGGCCAGAATGGCTGGTCTATCACCTTGTTTTGGTCTTGGCAAATTTTGGGGTGTCCTGCAAGGGACGCTCCAGTCTGTGTTCCAAGATTAGAATTCATGGGTGCACTGTGTACCCCCCCCCTGGTTGCATCCTGCCTGTCGTCTGGGGAGCAGTGGACTCTTTACATTGTTTGCGTGTATGTTTCCCGTGTCCGGCTGGGGGGTGTTGGAAGGGCATTCTACGTGTTTCATGTTTCTTGCTTGGGCTCCTTACTTCCATTGGCATAGTCTTTGAACTTATGTCATTCTTGTGTGTTGTTTCCTATCATAACTGTATATCTGTGTATATCTACGCACACACACAGACACATATATGTATATATGTGTAAATGTATATGTATATATATATATATATATATATATATATATATATATATATATATATATATATATATATATATATATATATATTTATATATATATATAGACGTATATGTTTCCACGGTGGTGGTGCTGCGGTAGCGTTGTCGCCTCACAGTAAGACGCTGTCCGGTTCATTTCTCAGCTAGAGCGTCTTCTGCGTGGAGACATGCGTGAATGGGCGTACCTTCGTTGAAGGTTGTGCGTCAGGCCTGGCAAGCCGGTATGTAAAAATCAACTGCCAATCATTAGCGGACCGGAGTTCCGCTGTGGTAACCCCTAACCGGGAAAAGCCAAAAGACACAAACAATACGTATATGTATATGTCTACAACTATATATATATATATATATATATATATATATATATATATATATATATATACGCATATGTATATGTCTGCAACTATATATATATATATATATATATATATATATATATATATATATATATTATGTCTATACATATATGTATATTTATTTATATATATATATATATATATATATATATATATGTGTGTGTGTGTGTGTGTGTGTCTCAAAAGCAATACATACCCCGCTCAAATGCACTTAAACATGCTTACTGGTGTTTATATATGCTTGACCTGCTTACTAGTGCCTTAGTCATTATGACACTGACATTTCACTCCAGTTATCTTTTAATTGATATTTTGCAGGTTATACAGCGGACAGATGTCGCAATATGTTCATGTATGGATTACCGATGGTAATTGGTATGTGATACAGTGGGATTTGGTACGGGAATGTCTGTTCGTTAGGGGTCTGCTCTAACCAATGCAATGTTGCTGTGCTGCTTCATTTTCATATATACCCATGGCTCCTGGTTCCCCAAACACACACCCCAACCCCTCCATAACACTGCTGTCATCCATTCTCCAGTCGGTTTCGCGGTATATCCACACCACTACACATTGGCCACTCCCTACTCCTATAGACCCATCCCATCGGTTGACTCACTCCATGTATCCTCAGAACTCCCAAACGTTTAGTCCACAAACATTGGTGACATGAGCGACCAAAAGAATACTATTCGCAATTTTTGGGTTGTCCCACATGGGACATGCATGTGTTTATGTCAAGATTAGACTCTATACTTCATTACATCTTTACTCCTGTTAACATAACAGTACAATTAATTAATATGTATGACTGTGGTAACACACACGTTACACATGAGAGCCTAATTATGTACTTGTTCGGCATATTACTTTTACAAAAAGACCGGTTTAGTAATTGGCGATGCCGTAGCAGGCAGATCACAGGAATGATTCCATGTGTGGGGAAGTCCTCAAATTTGATTATTGTCAGCACAGCACTGACTTTGGACATTGTACACACTTCTGCGTTTTAGCAGTTTCATCCTGGCCCTCTTCTGCACAACCTATTATTCTATCTACTGTCGAGGTTTGTAAGTGCACATTCATGTTATTTGTGTCTGCAAACGGAATTCATGTGTTACAGAGAATGTACTTCTACATATTGATGTCTGCATGTGTGTATGTATATATACCTATAACAAACTCACTGACCTCCATGGGGCAGTCCAATTAGAACCGGGCCATCCAACCCTGGCACGCCTGGCTCCATAATTACATACCTATAGTTCCTGCACCCCACCCGTATTCAAAATACATGCATACCTTCCATTGTCCACTTGTTATCGCAGCCATGATAAACCTCCACACATTGCCCTCTCCAGAGCATTAGGGGCCCTACACATATGTTGTCCCACCCCATGTATTCTCAGGCTCTCCCACCATTTAGTCCTTGACCATACCTGCCCTTGCTTGTGTAATGGTCAAAAGGCCAAATGGTCTATATAATTTTTGTGTAGTCCCACCAGGGACTACCCTCTGTGTGTAAAGTAGACTTAGCAAATCAACAATGTTGCTCCCACTGGTAATATCCTGCCTGGGATGTGAGTAGCTGTGCTTTGCTCACCCCTGACCAGCTGGATAGGACATACGCTGACAGCGCTATATAATACTGGGGTTGCTGTTGATTCCCTTCTCATTCTTTTTGTATGCTTTATTGTTACATCGTTCTTTCTTCATAGATAGATGGATACACACACACACATATATATATATATATATATATATATATATATATATATTATATATCTGTATATACTTGTATACATTTCCTATGCTGGGCACTGCTTAGACCTGCGCATTTGCACTCAGACTTGCTTACTGGTACTTATATGTGTTTACTGCTGCTTATTTGTGCTTACACCTGCTTACTAGTACCTTATTCATTATGACAGTGCCACTTTGCTTGAATGATATTTAAGTTTAAATATCTCATGCGATACTCTTATGTCAGTTTTATGGCAAAACAACATTCATTCCACATGGAAAATGATATGTGCTATTGTTGGGCTCGAACCGTGAATGCCTGTTTGTTAGGCGGATGCTCTAAACATTACACTATTGACATTTATGTTGATTCCGCATGTTTTTCTTTATTTGAATGAATATGATGTGTAAGCTATGCTTGGCAGAGGGCTGCGCTTTGCTTACACCTTCAATATTGCAGCATTCAAATGTATAATAGGGACACAGGGGCAGAGAATCTAATCATAAAAGTTCTAGGGACAGGGCTCATCATTCTACTACGTGCTTGTGTGTTTACTACTTCGAGTGTATTTCACTGTTCGTGGACATTCTTGTGTGCTTAGCATACATTTCTGTATCCACGGACACTGAATTACTGACTTACTATTAGGGGCGGGCTCTAGTAGTAGGCATAGTAGGTTTTGCTAGTGTCGGGGCATGTTTACGCCTCCGTTGAGCACTTGTACATGTCCCCTGCACTCGCACACGTTTCCTGTGCACGTCGAGGTTGCAGAGGTGCACCCCCATACATATTCATATGGCGCTGCTGTGCTGTCTGTAGTGAGGTCGCTCGACGCAAGGTTAAAACCATCCCTGCGCTGAGCTTCTTGAATCCCGGGGTATGTCTTAAATATAAAACTTACAAACATGTTCATCTGAAAACATTCCTAAAGATACCAATTCATAAATAGTTAGTAGTAAAAATGAGGCCCATGTGATTAGTGTACATATAGTCCAGCTTCATCATACAAAAGCAAAATGTCTGTAGAATGGTACTGGATGAAAAAAACTACTGAAGACAAAGTGATCAAAAGTAGATTTTTTGGGAAGGCGAACTCACTACTTCCTTATGCAGAAAACAGTGGCCTTGAAATCTTTATTAATATAAAATCAACTCTGAAATCACTCCAGCTTGAGGGCTGGGTAAACAATCCAACAAATGTTTTGTTAGGTGCCTTCTGTGTAACACAACTGTTTTGTTATTTTACTTGTAAATAAATTGCTCACAATTTTATGTGTATTTCACAAAGTGTTTCTGATTCATGCAGACCCAGAAGAATTAGTTTAAGGAGTGGAATGTCAAAACAAGATGCTGAATGCTGTTCACACTGAGCATGACATTATACAGTATGTTAGTCAAGAGAGCATCTGTTTGTGGCTCAGTTCCAAATAAATGCAGAATTACTTCATTGTGCTGAGTAGAAGTGACATGCTGTTATTGGCTTGTGCTGCAGACTGCATGGAAATCAACAAGGCTACTGGCTTCTAACTGAAAGGAGAACCACTGTTGAGAATATTATGGCAACAGTGGCAGTTCCGATTGAGAGTGTGCTACCAGCCCCAGCCTGTCCAGAAAGTAGTGGGCCAACATAGGGTGGTCAGTGACTTACTGACTATCATTTTTTGCATATACTGGGAACATGTCCTCTTAGGTTGCTCACAAGTAGCGAATAGGCAGTTCCATTGAATATACAAATATGCACAGCTCTCTGATTGCTAACCATAGGAAAAATTAAAGACATTGATGGAGAATGATATCAGAATGTTGCCTCCTCCTCATTTCTCAGAAAACGTTCCAACATATCCCCAATATCTTTAACACTAAATCACCCTAGCGGCTTCTGCTGATGATCTAACCGCCAGAAACTAGTATCCGCTATAGGCACCTTTTTCACCTTTCTCGAATTACAAACTAAACCTAAAGAAAACAAATATTTTCTCTATTAACTCCCTCTGTCATCTTCCCACATACTCCTTAGCAACTGGTATTAAAACTAACCATTCATTAAAATATATAGGCATATCCTTCCACCAAGATCCTAAACAATCATATACAAATAACATTATTAATTTCTGGTCAAACATACAACATGATATTGGCAGATGGAGAAAACTTCAACTTCCATTCCTGGCTAAAATAGCCACAATCAAAATGAATCTTCTTCCCAGATTTCTATATATATTTAATGCCTCCAGTACCATTATCAACCTAAAACTCTTCAAAAACCATTCACTCCATAATTTCCAAATTTATTTGGGTCCCCAAATCAGTCAGAATCAGTTGTAATAAATTGACCTACCATAAAAACTATGGAGAGTTAGGGCTGCTGGACTTTAAACACTACTATGATATCATAAACTGTAATAGAATAATAACAATAGCCGATCACATCCCTTCACCACAACAATGGTCTCCAGCCTGGGTGAAACTATTACACAACTACATCAATACACTATCCATAAACCCCAGAGCCCTCCCTTTCCTTTACAATGAACATTTAAAAAATCTTAAAATACACCCAGTCATTAAACATAAAATCACTATCATACAAAGGATGTTCAAATCATTAAACCTATATTATGCATTCACTTCCCTATAACCTATCCACTTTAACCCCAGTCTCAAAATGAACAACAACATGGTTAACCTAAACAATTATTCCCTTTTCAAGAAACTAACCATCTTTGATATATTTCCCTTCAAGAACAATACTATCACTTAAATGAGAACACAGTTAAATCTCCCTAAAAGCTATACAGTCATTTTAAGGCAAATGTGAGACCTTAGCCAATACATCATAGACAATCCTGATATCAATGCAAATGACATTCAAACCTGTAAAACCAATTGGAACCTCCTATCCTCAAACAAAAAATGTTATCTAACTCCTACAAACTTATTCTATCAATCAAAATGCAAAACAAAGTTATTTATTCTAGTTACTGGAAGGAACTCAATCCTTCAATCACAAACAAATATCTCAAGCGATCCAGCTTACCTCCAAACTTATTCCCCTTAAAAACTTAAATATACACATATCTTGATACTTTATATCTCACTCCAATCATTATAAATAAAATATACCCAACCACCTCTCCATTCTGTTCCTGTTGTGATAATCACAAGGCTGATCTACTCCACATCTTCCGGAGCTGCAAGTGCACCTACAAGCTATGGTGCTCACTTAGAGTCCTGCTAGAAAAAATGGGCTATGAAAAGTCCACCTTATTTTGGAAAGTAGCTCTCTTACATATCATCCCTGCAGGTCTGACTAAACTGTAAACATGAATATTAATAACACTAGTTTCTTTGCTTAAATACTACATTACATTACATTGGAAGGATAGATCATCACTCACTTGGGAGGGTTTCAAACAATTAGCAACCAAATACCTACTAGCTCACAAATAATTAACCTACACTGAAAAATTCCACACTCACTTTACAGAAGTTTGGAAATCCCTTTTTGAACATATTCTAGCTTGAAGTTGACGTATAATCAATGATGGAATTTTGGCATATGTGTAAATAGTTCTTACTGTTTTGCATTTATGTTTTATTATTCAGCAATGTATTCTCTGGTCATATTACTACCTGTCTATTAATATTATTATGTTTTACTGTATCTGTTTTCACACACAAAAAAGGAAATAAAAAGATTTTATACAAAAAGAAAGTTGCCTCCTACTGTACACAGAACCGAGAGACAAAAAACAAGAGCAAGGAATACATTAGTGTTTATTACTTTATCTGTAGTTTTCTTTTCTTTTATTTCAGTTCTAAACTAGCTAAGTAGGTAGCTGATTTTTACAGCATCCCAACCACTGACTGAGTGCAAACTTGTCAGGTTCCAGCCTCCCAATCAGATTTGCTCTATGTTACTGTTCTCTGTAATGTAATTCAAAGAAAGTTATGCGGCATTGCTGTTCGTCTGAGAATAATGTGTGCAATTCTGAGTATCTGTCCAGTCACACTCTCTCCTACAACCATGGGGATTACATATATAAGTACGGCAGTGGGTATGAGGGTGCGGTGGGGGATAGTCTTCTTGAAAAACTGTTGTTTTCTGCTTGTGAAGGTAGAATTTAGGATAACTGTGTTCTTGGTAAATTATAATTGAGGAAGTACTTCTCATTTTTTTGTTTTGATTTAATTTTTTTCTGACATTGTATACTGCAACAATGGTTTTAAGCGCTGACCAAGGGCTTACTTACTTGTTAATTGCGGGCAAAACATATTCAATCTGTGTAACTCTGTATCATTTAATATAAAACATGGATCAGCTAACATGCACAGACTGATGTCAAAAGCTGTCTACTGCTGTAAACTGAAGTGAGAGGCAGGAAACAGTTGCAAGGATTATCTTAGTACAAGCATCCCTATGAACCGTCAACCCAGTCCTCCTGGGATAAGTGCGCTTTTTTACATTGTACTGATAAGCAACATGTATTTTATTTATATCATTAAGAGTGCAATACATGTATGGCACAGATCATCAGTCCCTTTACAGACAGAGGTTGACCTACCAATAACAAAGCAGCAAAATTCTGAGGACTGCAGTAATTTCCTGACAGCATGGAACAGCAGAGATGGTGATGGTGCACAACTTCTAGAATTTTCCTAGGATTTTTACAGAATGACTTGCTTTTGTGTAGAGTATATCTATATATGTGTAGACTATGTTACATGTTAGTCATTCTGTCAGGTTTTCTGTAAAATGCTAGAACGTTGTGCAATTGCAGTTATCATTGCAATACATCTTGGGCAGCAAATTACCATTCCCCAGTCCAGGTAAACTCCATAAGTGCCTATTTATACCTGTCTATATAGGCCTCAGGGAAGACTGTGAGTTATATCAGATCTTTCATACTTCATTTAATCACACTTTGTGCATCACAACCCTTAAAGAAGCTGCATTACCTGCACGGAATGCAGGCTCTCTGGGACTTTAACTTTTATATCCTGATAGAGGAAAGCTATCTCAAGCAATGTAGCAGAGGGTCCTTTACCATATGACATAAACCCTATTAACATTTAGAGGTGAAAATGCATACATGCCATTAAGGCAGTTAACTCTGCTAATAGAGACTCTAGTGAGTCTTTAATTATCTTCATGTCTAACGTTTATTCTGCTGTGATGAATGTAACATGCATAGCCCATACCATTTACATGCCAGTGCATCTACTACTGTAAGCACCTGCAAAAAGAAAGCAGATACACAAAATGCTGAAATACGTGAACATCAAAGGAAAATATTTGAGGGAGTCCATGCCCTGGACTTAGTAGATGATGCTCATAAAATGGGAGATACCCAGCAGGAATGCAAACCCTTCAGATTCATAGAGCTCCATGCAAATATTGATAATGTCTCTGTGATCAGTAATACTGTGTTATGTAGAATAGTTACCCATCTGGTCATGATTTTTAAGGAGAAAGTAAATCTGGGTTAAAATATGGGGCATGACAGCTTCACTAACTTGACCGCGGGCTCAAACTGAGAATCATGAGCTGGTTATTACTTACAGAGGGGTCAACGATCTTAGGTGATCCACCCTACCTAAGATGTAGGTGGGCATACTGAATCTTTCACATACACTATCCAGTAATTGAGCCATCTGTATGTTAAGTAAGATATTTCTATCACTTTGAAAGGTTTCACATTGTTAACAAAATCATAGCATTTGAAGTATTGCTCAACAGTGGACAAGACGAGGGGTTTTGTGTCCAAGTGAGCCCCCATCTTACTTTGTGACAGATATTCTTCATCTCACTTTCAGGAGAGTTTATATACTGAAAGGGACATCTGCTACTCTGTTTGGTCTGTACTAGGCAGAATCCAAATTCCTTGAGATTCAAGATAATTGGAAACAAACTGAAACATAATGAAGTAAGAATGACACTAGTGACTGCCTGAAGTCTATATAACAAAATGGACAATCTTGAAGTTTTCTTGTTACTGAAGGAGTTTACATTGTCACAAATATGGGTCAAGGACAACTGTACTATATCACAGATAGTAGAGCTTAGTGTCTTTCCTTCTTGCAGACCCTGCAGAAGGACTGGTAGGGTCTCAGACATCATAAAAAATAGACCTAGCTATAATATATGAAAACTGGCAAAAATAACATATTAGATTTATGGGCTGCTAATGTAACTATTCCATGAACATGTGGCACACCTAAATAAACTGAAGGGCAAAACATATTCAGCAAAGCAAGATTACAAGAGGCTTCAGCTATTCAACTATTGACAAGCCAGTCTACTGTTGAGATATTATATATGCCCAAATATTAATAGATTAATAGGTTTATAGGTTCTTAATAGGCTATTGATCCTAGAGGATCTTTAGAAGCCTAGCCATACATTCCCATGAAGTTTGTTTGCCTTTGTAATTTAAATACAAAATAACCCAGAGCAGCAGAACATTTACATATTAGCCCTTTCCGGAATGGACACAGTGCTACTCAAGGGATGAATTTGTTGTTTCCCACCCATACGGATTATATCTGAATAGAGTAAAAAAGTACTTTGTTTTATGTGGAAAGGAAAGAATTCCACAGAAGTGGAGTTATCTGTGATGCATATGTATTCCTCCATTATGTTCCATTTATACTGCAGAAGAGATTAAGATCTCTTGAGTGGGTGTATATGCCACCATTGGACTTGTAGATGTACAGCAGGTCTTAGAGGGTAGGGTCTATTTGCAAGAAAGAGGTCACCCACTCAGCAGCCTCTATGATACCATGAATAAGGACAGAGCTTTGAGATGGTCAGTGTAGTTCATATGATTTACAGCCTTGATTTTTTGGCTCTATATTAAATCAGCGAACACTTAAAAAAGCAAACGCTGATTTATCGACCCCATGTAACCGAAAGTTTACAATCCCAAATAATTAGAACAGCGATTTTTGTCCCAGGGGAAAAAAATTGTTATTCCAAAAAAGAAAAAAAAAACTTTAAAACATTACATAAAGCCCCCCACCCAACGTGAGGGGCTCCCCCCTACTTAAATATACCAACTCAGAGATCACACTACAGTGATGAAAATGGCAAAATAACGATGGCGCCCAAGCAATTTCTTTCCCAGGGAAAGAATTCACTTATATGCCGTTTCGGTATTTTGACATTTCGTGCTTTCAAGTTCGATTAAGGCGCATTTGAAAGAATGTGTCTTTGGTTATATAATAGGGACCCGATTTTTCTTGGTGAGAAAATGCTGTAGGCATTTTAGTTGTGTCAGGTGTTTGACAGATACTTTTCAATTGAGGTATTGCATTCAATGACTGGCCTAATAATTGCTGAATATAGTGGAATAATTACATCCCTGGACTTGGATGGCATACTCTTACTAATAAGATGCACAATGAAAAAGAAGACTTTCTAAAAAATAATGTATATATGGTGAATGAAGAACAGTTCTCTGTCTACATAGGTTCCTAGTTCCCTAACTACTGGATTGATTTTCTAGGGGGTTTATCAATGTTATAGTTGTAGAAGACGTTGTGCTTGCTGAAGGAAACTATTATACACTTGCTGGCATTTAGTTTTAGTCCATGATTTTGAATCCAGCTATTTGTTTGGGAAGGGCCCTCTTGTAAGATCTTGGTGTCCTCTGGAAAGTTAATAATGGCACCACCCTAATTTCTTGTGTTCTTCTCATGAGCCAGTTTGCTATCTACAGAGCTGCATATGGTTGATATGTAGCTGAGGGAGTTTATTAACAATACCTGAGTGTGGAACGGTATTGAATGCCTTAGTGAGATTTAGATATGTGGTGTGATTTTCCCTCCTCCATTACTTCAGTAACCTTCTTGAAGAAGTTGACCAGGCTGAGTAGGCAGGATCTGCCCTTTACAAAACTGAACTGGATTGGGCCAGTGGTTTGTAGATTACCTATATCCTGTTTATTATGTCATAATGACCTTTTCCATAGAATTACAGATGAGGCTTGGCACACCTATGGGTCTATAATTTTCTGGGTCACTTGATGCCCCACCCTTGTGCAGTAGGATGACTGTTGCCCCCATTTGTCCAGCACATAGCCTGTTTGGAGGCTTATATTGAACAACTTATGTAGTGGATGACAGACTCTGTTTCAGGCTAGCCACTAGGCATCCTGGTATATTATCTGGCTCCACAGAAACAGTGTTCTTGGTCATGGATAGTGCCTTGAGGAACTGTTCTTAGGAGAGTTGGAGGGCAATGTAGCTGCAGGTATCTAGCTGTATAATCTGAAAATGATGGGGGGAGAAAGACGTGAAGTTTGAGCTTAATTTATTCACTAGTAGATTGGCTATGCCCTCTAGGTCTGATTAAGTGATATTATTTACAATTAACTCTGCAGTACTGGACTTTGTTTCTGAAGTTTCTAACATAGTTAAGGAAGACTTCAACTGGGTGGCTACCTTTACATCATATCTGACTTTCACTGATTTGATCATAGTCCAGAGTTCCTTGTTTAGTTTAGCAGGATCATTTTTGGCTTCTTGACAGTTAGATGTATTTTCGCATGCAATGTAATTTTCTTTTCTGTTTTATATCACTTGTTTATATTAGGGTTCTACCATAGGAGTTTATTATTGAAATTAACACTGAATTTATTTCTGAGAGGTACAGCTGCATCTATGCACCTATTTATGTGTACATAGAATTTGGCAATAAAGAATTCTGCATAAGCAATGGGATCATCAAGATGGTAGAGGCTTTCAAATTTAGCCTGATCATCATTCAGTTTTCATGGATTGTCATTTGCATATTCTCTGGATACTGGGGTATTGAAGGATGCTTCAGGCTTCAGTTTTAGGGTGAATGTGACTGGCTTGTTGTACAATTTGACCAGGGAGGAGTTTATAATAGGCAGAGAGCACAGCTGTCTCATATCAGTAAGGACCAAATCTATGATTTTATTGCCCCGGTTGGGGTGCGGACTAACTGCTTCAGAGAGTTTGTATTAATGACATCCAAAAATTTCTGTGCATACATATTTGAGGATATACAAGTCTCCCAGTTTACTGAGGAATCATTAAAGTCTCCTAGGAGAATTGTGTTTGGTTTAATACATAGGGAATCCATATTGGTTATGTAGGAGATATGGAACGAAGGGGACATAGAGGGAGTTCTGTAGCTAGCTATGATGTGATAATTTTTTTATAGTAGGTTGGACATGGAGGAATTCTAGGTCATTATCTTGGCTAATGGACAGGAGGTGAGATTTTTTTTATGACTATAGAGACACCTCTGCCTTTAGTGCATTTGCCTAATGTGGTGGTCATTTACAACTGATAGGCATTGAAGTCCTGTACTGATTGAGTGCTTTCAGTAGTCTTGAACCAGTTCTCTGTGAAGCACTGCCAGGTTACAATTCATATCATACCTTCCGGCCTCAGTTACCGGATCGCAGTACAAAGGACGGAGGTGTATCCATATTCATCAAGTATACCCATATCTCCAGGTTAGTAGCGCAGCATGATGCCCCAGAGATCATCCATACACAACTATCAGCAGGCAAAACCACATTTCAAGTCATAGCTGGTTATAGATCGCCCACCATATCCCAAGATGCTCACTCTGCTTTCCTTGAGACATTGGAAAATATAAAGGTCCTACCCAACACCATAATCTTGGGTGATTTCAACTACCCTGGTATAGACTGGGCAAACTACCAATGTTCCAACTCCTATGCTCAGCGATTCATAGAATTTATAAATTCAAATGCCCTTGAACAACTAGTATGTTCCCCCACTAGAGGGGACAACATATTGGATTTAATCATCACAAATATGGGCGCCCATTGTACCACACCTGTTATCACTCCCTCCTTGGTCAGATCCGACCACAGACTGATAACCCTGGACATCCTCACCCCTCCACCTCCCCCAGTCAAAGAAACCATAGTCAAAAACCTTTCCAAAGCAAACTTCAAACTACTTGCATCCAAAGTGGAAAGCTTCACTATTCCCTCGCAGAAGGATAATGATATCCAGGATGCAGAATCCTACACCAAGGCACTCTATATGCATCTTCAGGATTGCATGGACCGTGCTATCCCAAATAAAACCAAGACTCCTTCCTCAAGCAAGAAGAAACCAGTCTGGTGGACCCTGGCCATAAGCAAACTTTACAATAAAAGAAGGAGACTTATACAAAAAAGGCCAAATCTCAAGTTGAAAAATCATCCCTGATCAGCATTAGTAAGAAATTTCGGGCCCTCATCAAGTCAACTAAAGCTAATTTTCTAAAGAAAGTTGCCAAGGATGCCAAGGATAACCATAAGGCCTTCTATGGCTATGTCAAAAACCTAAATGGCAACGCTCAGGTCTGTTCTGAGCTAGTACAAAATGGAACAAAATACACTGACCATTCTGACATTGCCAACATCTTGGCTGACAGGTTCAGTGCAAATTCCCCCCCCCCCCACCACCACCTACAGGGCCTATTACCATTCCAGGGGATTGTGTAAGTCCAATTATTACTGATACGTTGGTTAACAAGGCTCTATCTAAAGCTAAAAACACTGCCTCCATGGGACCAGATGGTGTCCCAGGCTGTGTCATACGCGAGCTCCAAAAGGAATTAACCCCGCATCTTAATACCCTGTTCAGTCTCAGCCTCTCCACAGGATATGTGCCCATAGAATGGCGCACGGCAACGGTGGTCCCACTACACAAGGGTGGGGCCACAACTGACCCTGGGAACTACCGACCAATAAGCCTGACCAATCTGATCTGTAAGGCTATGAAGCGAATCATTATGGAACTCATAAATGGAGAGATTGGGAACCTCCAGTCACTGGACCCCAGTTTGGCTTCGTCAAGGGCAGATCATGCCTCCTGAACCTGGTGGATTTCTTTGAGACAGCTACTCAGGCTATAGATAAGGGAAAGGAGGTACACATGGCTTACCTTGACCTTGCTAAAGCATTTGACACCATTCCCCATTCAGGTATTATTGATAAGCTCACCAGCCTGGGCATAAACCCTTACGTCACAAGATGGATCACAAACTGGCTCTCAGACAGATCCCATAAAGTAAGAGTAGCAGGATCTATGTCCGAATCCAGACCAGTAACGAGTGGTGTGCCTCAGGGCTCTGTCCTGGGGCCCCTCCTGTTTGGCATATACTTTTCAGAAGTACAGGCAAGCACGGAAGGGCTGTGGCTGACTAAGTTTGCGGACGACTGCAAACTGAGTGCTATAATAGAGTCTCTGGCCAACATGGAGATCCTCCAGAAGGGCCAAAATGAGACTGATGCATGGTGTCAAAGTCATGGTCTTAAGCTAAATGCAAAAAAATGCGTAGTAATCCCCTTTGGAAAAAACAGAGTACCCACAAACTACAACATAGGAGGTAATCCCCTGAAATCTGAAGAAGAAATAAGGGATCTAGGAACCTAAGTAGATAGTCAGCTTTCCTTTGATAACCATGTTGCCAAAGTGGTTAGAAAATCCTTCTATGTGACCCATCTGATCACAAAAGGGTTTGCATCAAGATCTAAGGATGTAATGGTGCCCCTCTACTCTTCCCTCATCAGACCCATTATTGAGTACAATGCACCAATTGGAATGTACCTGGCTAGACATCTCCAGCAGCTGGAGAGACCACAGAGGTATCTAACCAAGAGTATTACTGGCCTCAAACAGTTGCCCTATGCAGCACGATTGAAAAAGCTAAGACTGTTCTCTGTTGCATACCGCTTTCTCAGAGGCAATCTCTGTCTAATGTACAGAGCCATGTCCATCCCAGAATTGTTGAACATGCTCCATCTTAGCAAAACCAAATCTACTTGAGCTACACGCTCTAGGGATATAAACCTCAACACAACAATGAATAGAACATGCTGGAGGGATAGATTCCCTTCGCAGAGACTTCCCTTACTATGGAACAGGGTCCCGATCTACATAAGACAGAGCCCCTCACTATCTCTCTTCAAGAGGAACCTTGATGAGTGGATGGGTAACAGAAAGTTCACACCGGGGATCACACCAGCAGCACTACTAGATAGGGACCAAGGGTACTAGCTGCTAGTACAAGGGTCTAGGGAACTACTAAAGGGGCGGTGAATACCGTACAACATGGCTGGGCTAATATATGCCTTCGGGCAGAGAGCCCAGTACCAACCTATGAACCTATAGATAGATGTTTTCTAGGGCATGTAAGGCCTGCAGGTTGTGTTTTTTTTTAGGATCTTAGCATTGAGCAATACCTTAATGCTATCTGGATTGCCTAAAAAAGGCGCTGAGGTGGACAAAGCTTTGGCCAGTATATAGAAGGCTTGGGGGTGAAACCAATACCTGGCAAAGCATTTAAGACTGTCTACCATCTTTTTCCAGGCTGATGCATATTGTACCGCCTCAGAATGACACCAGAATCTAAGCCAATTGCTGAAGTCAATCATCTTTTGTTCAAATTGTGGCATCATTCTTGGTAATAATAGAATACTTCTAAATACTATTTTAATACCTGTCTCAGACACATATTCAAGAGCTAAATTATGTCTCTCTTCATGTATTTCATGTTGGAATACATGCAAATAAATGCAAATAATCCAGCGAAAGGTAACGTTATAAACATGTTAAAATCATTTTTTTCTCTAAAAACTGCATTTTACCTGATTTTGGCCTAGCACTCAAGTGTGGTCATTTATTGCACTGTTGTGATTATTTTGCTGCTCATGTATCTCGGCTACCTTTAAACTACAACAAAAAGAAAAAAAACAAAAAACTCTTGCTTTTTTCCCACTTTCTGAAAGTTAAGAAAGTTCAGTTACAGATTTGCTGTTCTGAACTGTTTGGAAGTTTCTAGAAGGCCAGTGCTTGCTTGGGCTAAACAGAAGTCTCTGTGTTCACCAGTGGGAGTGGTTAACACTGAACAGCCTGCCTGTCCCTGGAGGAGTGGTTACTACCTAGAAGCTGTAGTTTTATTGGCCATTTTGGGTCAATTCTAAACTCCTTGATCTCTCTCTGTTAAAACCCTACAACTCTCTTTTTGCGTGGTTTTGCGCACTGAGCAGCGTCGGGCATCGCCGCCTAAACAGGTTTAAACTATTCCAGGCTCCACAAAGTCTGCTCTTCACTTTTTCCCTTAGAACTGTTCAAACTCTCAAAGTAATCACTCTATTCTCTTTCTAAAGCCCTGCACTTGCTCAGCTCTTATAAGGAAACACTAACTAACTAAAGCACTACACCCTCCTTGACTTCTCATAAGTATTAGATTCCTGATTGGTCCTTCCTGATCAAGTGAAAAATCAGTTCCCTTCCCTAATCTGATCAGTAAAAAAACAGTTCCCTATACTAATCTGGTATGTCCAAGGGTCAGTTTCAAGGTTACTCTCCAGTCCAGCTGGTAAATCTGGGAATTTTGAGGCAATGTTACAATTGCCTTATGTACACAGACAACCCTCTCCTCCTTCCAACAAACTCTAATACATGTGAGAGATGCAGTTACACAGCTCTCTCAACCCAAGACTGGCACAGTCAGTCAGGAGGAAAAGGTAACCACCCACACCACAAATCCAGTCTCACACAGACCTATTGCATCTGCATACCCAACACATAAACACACAAAAACATACTTGGAGGCTCTAAATAAAAATCTGCCTAAACAGCAAAGACCTCCTAAGCAGATATCCAAGCAACAGCCACCCCTCAACAATACCCACAAATCACATATCTCACAAAATCAGTGTGCCTCACAGTCACAGCCCATAAGGCCAAACAACACACCAAATACACTTGTTATAGGGGATTCTATTGTCCGGCACACTGACGTCCCACTCACCAGACTGAACAAGGAGAAGGTCACTGTAAGCTGCCTGTCAGGTGCCAGGATCCACCACATAACACATGCACTCAGATCACTCCAAAGCAAGTACAAGTATGACTCTGTCATTGTCCATGCTGGTGTGAATGACCTGAGACGTACCTCCCTGGACTACATGAAAAGAGACATAGAGGAGCTCTCTGACCATGTAGCCCAGGCTGGTATGTCCCTGACCTTGAGTAGCATCTTGCCCTTACCAAGAATGATGCCACAGTATAAAGACAAAATGATCAGTTTCAACAATTGGCTAAAGTATTGGTGTCATTCAAAGGGGATCCAGTGTCTATCAGTCTGGGATGACATGCTCGACAAGCCACGTTGCTTCGCTAGGGACGGCTTGCACCTGTCACCCTTAGGCTTTTGTATACTGGCCAAGGCTCTTGCCACCCCCATAGTGCCTTTTTTAGGCAAGGCTCAAAGGACAAACCCACCTCCATAGACAACCCAATGATAAAAAAACTAAAGGTAATGCTACTCAATGCCAGAAGTCTAAACCTCAAGATGCACGCACTCAAGACTCTCCTCAGTATGGAGAAAATCGATGTCTGTGCAGTAACAGAAACCTGGTTCAAGGCTCCTGAGAGCACCCCAGCACTACCAGGTTATAACTCATACCATGCGTTTTGGCCCCAAAACTCAGACTGAAGCACAAAAGGAGGGGGAGTATCTATATTCATCAAAGATACCTACACCTCCAGGTTAGTGGCACTGCACGAAGCATCGGAAACCATCCATGTGCAACTAACAGCGGGCAAAACTGCCTTTCAGTTTGTAGCCTGCTACAGAACACCCTCCCTATTACAGGAACCCCACTTGGCATTCCTGAGAACACTGGAAAATATGAAGTTCTCTCCAAACACTATGTTATTGGGTGACTTCAACTACCCAAACATTGACTGGGAAAACTACTCAAGCCCAAACACCCTCGCCCAACGGTTCCTTGAATTTATAATCTCTAACGCAATGGAACAACTGGTCACCACTCCCACAAGAGGGAACAACATATTGGACCTGGTCATCACCAACATGGGGACTCTATGTTCCACACCAGAGGTAAACCCCTCATTGGTAAGATCAGACCATAAACAAATTTCCCTGGACATCCATATCCCGTCCCCACCCCCAGCCAAGGAAATCACTGTAAAGAATTTCTCCAAAACCAACTTTGCACTTCTCAAGACTGAGGTGGAATCCTTCAACGCCCCTGGGCCAGAGGATAATACAGCCCAATCCACAGAATCCTTTACAAATGCATTCTATGAGCACCTGCAGGAATGCATGGATCATGCTATCCCAAATAAAACCAAGACTCACTCCTCCAAAAACAGGAGACCAGTCTGGTGGACCCCAGCCATAAATAAGCTATACAACAGAAGGAGGAAGCTACTACATGACAGAGCAAAATCCCAAAAAGGGAAGGCATCTCTGATCAGTATTAGCAAGAAACTTCGATCCCTCATAAAATCATCAAAGGCCAGTTTCGAAAGAAAAATTGCCCTAGACACTAAAGATAATCACAAGGCCTTCTTTAGTTATGTCAGAAACATGGGCAGAAACTCCCAGATATGCTCTGAATTGTTGCATAACGGTACAAAATATACTGAACCTACAGACATAGCCAACATCCTGGTAGACAGATTCAGCGCAAACTTCTCCCCCCTTCCCCCCCAAAGGAGCAAATGCCTATCTCAACTGAATGTAACCTCCCTGACATCACAGATGCACAGGTGAAAGCTGCCCTCTCCAAAGCAAAAAACACAGCATCTATGGGACTGGACGGTGTCCCAGGCTGTGTCTTACACGAACTCCAAGAAGAACTGAACCCGCACATTAAGTCACTGTTCAAACTTAGCCTTACTACAGGATATGTACCCAAAGAATGGCGTACAGCTACAGTGGTCCCACTCCACAAAAGTGGTGCCACAATGGACCCCGGAAACTATCGCCCCATAAGCCTGACTAGTCTGGTCTGTAAAGCTATGGAGCGTATTATCATGGAACTCATAAACAAAGACATTGGGAGCCTCCAGACACTGGACCCTACCCAATTCGGCTTTGTTAAGGGCAGATCTTGCCTCTTAAACCTAGTTGATTTCTTTGAAACAGTTACCAAAGCCATAGATGAGGGCAAGGTAGTCCACACAGCCTACCTGGACCTTGCAAAAGACTTTGACACAATACTCCACTCGGGCATCATAAATAAGTTTACCAGCTTAAATATCAACCCCTATATCACAAGATGGGTTGCAAACTGGCTCAGAGATAGAACCCACATGGTCAGAATCGCAGGTGCCATGTCCAAATCCAAACCAGTTACAAGTGGCATCCCACAGGGCTCAGTTCTGGGACCTCTCTTGTTCGGTATATACTTCTCTGAGGTTCAGGCTAACACAGGGGGATTATGGCTGACAAAATTCGCAGATGACTGCAAACTGGGGGCCATAATCGAATCTCCAGCTGACACAAGCATCTTCCAAAAGGGTCTCACAGAGATGGATGCTTGGTGCCAGAGCCACGGCCTCAAGCTAAATGCTAAAAAGTGCATAGTCATCCCCTTTGGGAAAAACAAGGTGCCCACAAATTACCACATAGGTGGTAATCCATTAAGTTCAGAAGAAGTAATTAGAGATTTGGGGACCAACGTATATAGTAATCTCTCCTTTGATAATCACATTGCCAAAGTGGTTAAAAAGACCTTCTATATAGCCCACCTTATCACGAAAGGGTTCACATCTAGATCAAGAGAGGTCATTGTGCCCCTCTACTCGTCACTCATCAGGCCCATAATTGAATACAATGCCCCTTTTGGGATGTACCTTACCCGACACCTGCAACAACTGGAGAGACCCCAAAAGTACCTCACCAAGAGGATCCTGGGCTACAAACAGATGTCCTATGCAGCTCGACTAAAGAAACTCCAGCTCTACTCAGTTGCTTACCGCCTACTCAGAGGCAATCTATGCCTGACGTACAAAGCCATGTCAAACCCAGAATTAATAGACATGCTCAACCTCAAAAAATCCAAGTCCCTTAGAGCTACACGCTCCAGGGACCTAAACCTTAGCACAAAAATAAATAGGACATGCTGGAGGGACAGATTAATTTCCCAGAGGCTCCCCTCACTCTGGAATAGAATCCCAATTCATGTTAGACATAGCCCCTTGCTGACCCTCTTCAAGCGAAATTTGGACACGTGGATGGGAAATCGCAAATTCACCCCTGGGATCTCTCCTGTGTCCCTGCTAGACAGAGGCACAGTAAACTAATCTTAAAAGGGTACCTTCTGTGACCTACTTTACAGAGGCACAGTAGGCTAATCTAATAGGGAGGCGGAAGCCAAATACACTCTGGCTAGGCTTATAAATGCCCTAGGGCAGATAGCCTAGTATCTACCTATGAACCTATTAGCGCTATACACATTAATATACTATCTTCCTGTTTCTCCCAGGAGTAATTAGTTCTCCTACAGAGTAAGACCATTACCTTTTTATAGTTAGTCTTCAACTAAGCAAGTCCAAATACAAGCAAGCCTAAATTCTGGGATATCTCAATTTGTAATAATTTGCTAGGCAGTTATGACAGTGATCTATAATTAGCGCAGACCTAAAAACAACAGCTGAGGCAGTGGATGAATTTTATCACATAATGAGAGAATGCTCAGCTAAATCAATTCCAGTAAGGCAAAAACTATACTTGGAAGTTCTAAAACAACCCCAAATAGTGGGCCTGTAAAGTCAGCAAATTTTACAGCAAAAGAAGATGGTATGTGTTATATAATAAAAAAAATAAATAAATAATAATCTGCGGTGGTGGTGCTGTGGTAGCGTTATCGCCTCACAATAAGACGCTGTCCGGTTCGATTCTCAGCTAGAGCGTCTTCTGCGTGGAGACGTGTGAATGGGCGTACCTTCGTTGAAGGTTGTGCATCAGGGCTGGCAACTCGGCACGTAAAAATCAACTGCCAATCATTAGCAGACCGGAGTTCTGCTGTGGCGACCCCTAACCAGGAAAAGCCGAAAGACACAACAACAACAACAAAAAGCTCTGAAAGAGTTACTAACATGTCAAAATAAATTATGAAGCAAACCTGGTTAATAAAGTCATTGATAATGATAAAACTTTCTTCAATTGTATTAGTAAAATGAAGGATTGAAGTCAGGAATGTGATATATTGATAGAAAAGAACAGTTACTGGCACTAAAGCTATATACTTAAAAAGTAAAGATTTTAAAAATAGGAATGTGGAATCACATTATTGAAGCCATTGGGAGCAACTGAGAAACTTTATTCAGTGTCTGGCTTGAAGGAACATCAGTATTGATTTATGAAGGAAATGTTTTACTTCTAAAACTTGGGAGCATTATTTGAACAAATGAGTGATGCTGTAGATGAAGGTCTTAACAGTTCACAGGGCTTATATGGCCTTAGCCCAAGCAGTTAACACTATCCCACATGGATGTGTAATATATATGCTAAACCAGTTACAAATTCACAACTGCAAAATTAATTATCAAAAAGATAGATAAATTATAGCAGAACACAGAGTAGTGGACTATAGTGGAATACTCTCAGGCACAATGTATGACCAGGGAAAAACATAAGTATGTTGGGACCTTTAGCATATGGTATCTTCTTATTCTGGGTAAAAGTGGGGCAACCATCTGTGGGTGACAAAATATGCAGATAAGTGTAAGGGGAGAAAGGTTACTCTCACTGCAGACACATTGGTGCTGTGGAGTCTAGACACTGAACATTTATAGTTCTAACAACAGTCTTACATTCAATGTAATGATATGCAATACCTTATGATTTGTTAAGAATACTGTTTCCTTTGATTATAAAATTGATAGCTTTATATTCTAAGTGGGCTTTGCTAAAAGAGACCAAAGTATGCTTTTAGATAACAGTCTTAGATCTGAGCAAAATGTCCCTGCATTGGATAGGAAAACATTTGGGACAGCTCATCCAATACTACAGGGACTAGCACGGTGATCCCCAGAAATAACTGTGTTACTGTTTGTGACATTATTTCATCCAATTGCATAGTACAGTGTGGTCTTTTAGACTTATTTAAAGCAATGCTTTGTTTAATTGAAGAAAGGTCACAAGCTTTCAAATATATATCCATCTATCCACAACCCCTTTTCCCATTTTGCACATGGACTCAAGGTTTACACTGCCGGGTGGCTAGCCCTGCCACAGATATATATAGAGCAGAATTATAAAATTGATGCTATGAAGATAGTTAACAGCTCATATTCTAGTATTATATAGGTTCTTGTGTGATGATCTGTGTCTGGCCTTCAGAGCATTGTCAGATCCAGTTCTGTTTGAAACATTGTGCCTGGAACACACATTCCATGAGCCTAACAATAGACAGGGTGACTTCCTACTAAAATTAAATACAAAGAGAATAAGAGGGACTCATTTGTGACATAGTATCTACCTTGAGTATGGATGATGCTACCATTTTCACTTAAATGATGTATGCCAGTAAGAGATACAGATGTGGGATCATGTCATTAAAAATTCTAGATCACTATATTGCAAGCTAGATATTCTAGTCCATGAATCAAGAATACAGGTAGAATGGCATTCACGACAGAGCATGCCTTCCTGGACACCATTCTGCTGTATATCAGTGATCACACTGTTTTACTGAACAATTATTGAATACCATGTTGTCATAAATAGCTTCTGTGATGAATAAATACTAATATTATATAACAGACTTATAGCTATATCTTTCCCCAATTTGGCATCACCCCAAAACTTTAATTTGAGCCGAAGAGATAAAAAAAAGGAAAAAAAAAAGAAAAGATCTTGTTTGTACCAGCCATGAAGTGGGCATGGGCAGGTACCCATTAGCCCTACCTTAGCCACTCCCTTGTCATATATTACACCAACATGGCAATTAATGCACAAACTGAGTCTCAACATGCGGTGCACATTACATTTGCTTTACATATGTTTGATGGTAGAAAAAGGCAATAAGCTCATGTAGTCTGCCTTTAACTATATTTAAGATTCTACCTTCTCTCTTTTCCTGACTTCCTGCTAACCTTTTCTCCTTCTGTCTTATACCTTCATAAATGTTTGTGTAGGTTCCATCTCTACCATGCATTCTAGTAGTTCATTTCATGATTCCCTTACCCTCTGTGTGAAAATGTGCTTTCATAGATCAAAGAAATACTTGATTCCTACAATATCCTGCTATGACTTCCTCCCCACCATCCTTTCTGCTCAGTTCATCATCTTCACATCTCCCTGACATAACCTTGTCCCTCTGTATTACATTTTTCAGTATCTTTATATTTTAGGTGAAAAAAGATTTCAGTTTTCTAGTGTCTGGCCATATAGTTTCCCCTCCACCTCATGCACTCTTCTAGTGACTTTTTTCTGGACTTCCTTCAGTAGGGTGATATCTCTTGTGTGGCCTACAGAATTGTACATAGCGCTCAAAGTGTGGACTGATTAGGGAATATGGAGCCTGTTCCCCTAAGGATAAACTCCAGTGTTCTGCTTACCTTTGCCAATGCCCTCTAGCTGTACTCCTAGTGGTCCATCCCAGGTGTGACTAACACTTCCAGATGCCTTCCATGTTCTGTTTGCCATCAGTTTCACTTCTTCCAACACATATTTCATACTAGGGTTGCTCTGCCCCATGAGCAATACATTTTTGTTAGGCTTACCAAACCATTCCTTCGATTCTTCCTCTGTCCTTCACTGTTTCTCTTAATATTGTGCCACAAACAAGGAGATGTTCTTGTCCTCTGATGTCTTAGACATGTCCAACATAAACACAATGGAGACTACTAAACATAAGCCTGAACTCTACAGTACTCACTAGTCATTCTCCTTATACCTGTCCTGTTTGTCTCACTTTAGTGCTCATGTCCTACCATTTAATCATGCAGCATTTCGGTTCCTTAGGCCTGATCACACCTATAGCCTATCTCATTTTCCTATTAGCTTCCCATGCAAGAACAAATCAAAGGCTTTTTTGAAGTACAGCCCACTATATTTATCCATCCTCTCTTGTCAAGTTGTGTATTTCAGTTATAAAAGTGGGTCAGACTTTTTTGACAGCTCCTTCTGGCCATAAATCTATATTACTTATTGTCCTGGAGATTGTTATGCAGTAGGAAAGCTACTGCCCTTTCCTGAACAATTCTCTCAATGATTTTTCCTTGCCACTACTGTTAAGCTAAAAGACTTGTATACCTTGGATTTTTCCTACATACTCACTCCCTCATATAAGAGTACCACAATTGCCATCTTTTAATCCTTAGGCAGTTCTGCAGTGGCCAGTGATCAGTTGGAAAACCTTTGAAGGGATCTGCTAAAACACCGGTAATATTATTGAGGACTCCCTTAAGAAGCCCATGTATTGTTTCTGCTTTGTTATCCTTTAGGGAATCAGTTCATTCTCAACATCATTCGCAGTTGTGGCAGAACTGTGAACTACTGACAGATTTGAGTCTTAGTTAATCATTTATTACTGTATTTTCCCCATGCACGTTGTTTCTGGTAAATTTCTGCATAGTCTGGTTCCATAAATTGTAATAGAATTAGCAGTAGTGATAAAATTGTTTTTCCTGCTCCAGCATTTGTATTTCAGTCTTTTACAATTATTGATATTCAATTTTTTCTTCTACAGTTTTATATTATGCTCTTCATTTACCCACTTAAAGTTAAATTCCTGTGCCTTCCTATCCCCCAGTTATTTGTGTCTGCCTCACCACCCACTGAGACATAAAGCTAAAGATTCTGAAATTCTAACCTGACTGGGGTCAGTGGCCTGAAGCTCCTAGCAGTTGCATTCCAATGCCTTTCTTTTCGCCTGATCTTTTTGTCTGCCCAACCCCCAACTGAGACATTAAGCTAAAGTTTCTGAAAGAGCTCCAATATTGGCTTTATTTGATATGCCTCTCTAACTAGCCTGCTTCATCTTTGACTATTTTTCTCAATCCTCCCACCCTTTTCCTGTTGTGGTTTTATAAGACTGTGTCTCCGTTCTCCACCCCTTAAAGTAATCTGATTTTTGAAGCTCCTCCTTCCCTCTTTTGTTGCCGTAGACTGCTGTGCAAGTTATTTATGTACTCTTCCCCACACACTGTTTTCCATAGATCCATGATAATGAGTGCCAGCCCAGCAAACCAGTATTGATCTTGAGTGAACCTCCTTTACTACTTATTGTCTCCTGCTAATTTTCCCACAGCTCAGTAAAGCTTGGCATCCTAGTCTATATTCTAGGAGTGTTTTTGTTGTATCTAGTGCTCTCCATGCAAAGCTAAGTACTTTTGATGGCTAAATCACTCTTGCTTAAGTTACTTTGAGTATTTGCTACTATTTCCTGTTTTTATTTTGCACTTGACTGTATTTTTATAAAAAAATGCTCTTCCTCTTACACCTTCAGCAAGAGATTTCCAGCTAGTTATTTAATTGATTTGCAGTAGCATTGTACTTGTGGATTTATTCATCTGGTGACATAAGATGTTTGGCTGGTCTATCTGAGTTGGGAAACACACAAAAGGATGTGTACTAATTTTAATGGCCACAGGGCTCATTAATTAGTTTTCTGTTTTTTCTGTGCTGCTATAAATTTCGCATGCTTGCACAGAGGTGCTCACTGCACAGCAGTGGTTAGCAGTGCCCTGAACAATAGCAAACACCTAGAAAGCAAATTTCCTGATTGAATGGTCCATAAAACTATACCATGTAAAGCAGTTAATGCAGAGCAAATACTTTTTATGCTCACAAGCTTAGAGCAGCTAGTTGGGCGTCAAGTAGCAATGCCTACAGATTTAGTAGAAGTCAGTATTGTGTAACCATTAAAGTTAGTAGAATTTAGTACTGTTTAGCATAATCTGCACCAATACAGCACTCCTATTAGTCTGCACTAACAAAGCACCCCTAATAGCATTCTAACCCTAATACACCACTCCCTTGTAGCTCACCAGTCAAAGGACTAGACAGCATGTATATGCAATTTCTTAACATTTCTGTAGCCATATTGGTGAATATGAACATCCTGAGACAATGCAGCAATTGTCTCACATTTACTGATAATCACTTAGTCCTTAAAGAAACAGGCACAGTATGCGAGACGTGTACTTACAGAATGACAATGTAGACTAAACTCTTGCATACAAGTGCACATGAGGTTGTTGAAACCACACACTGAACCCCACTTTACACAGTACACACACATAAACTATTGTATGCTGAGGCACTTATAAGCAATCTTCCTAAACAACAAAGATTGCCTAGATTGCCTGTTGTCAAAGGTATGCCTCAGTGAGCCCAAAGGCACTCAGAATAAACATCACTTAAAACCACACATGCAATCACACTCAACAGAGGCCCAAACACTAAGCCCCTAAGGCAAGCAAATACACTTCCCAGGACTATCATCATACAGAACTCCATTATAAGACACAGTGATGCCCCCATAACAAGGCTTAACAAGAAGAAGATAAGGGTTTGTTGCTTATCTGGAGCCAGGATCTGCCAAATCACGCATGCACTTAAGACATTACAACACAGGTACCAGTATGATTTCACCATACTCCATGTCGATGTAAATGTCCTGAGACATACCTCCCTGGACTATATGAAGAGAGAAATTATGGAGCTCTCACACTGTGTCTCAGACTGGTAAGAACGTAGGATTGTACAGCATATTACCATACCCAAAGATGATGCCACAATATGAGCAAAAGATGATTGATTCTAACAATTGACTGTCTTTCTGGTGTCACTCTAAGAGTGTATTCACCCCCATAGTGCATTTTTAGGCAATGCCAAATTGACAAACCCACCAACATAGCAAAATCAAATTAAATGAACTTCAGGGTGTTACTGCTCAATGCCAGGAGCCTAAAAAAAAAAAAAAAAAAAAAAAAAAAGCTACACTCCCTCCAAGCCCTCTACACACTCGAGAGCATAAATATCTGTGCAGTTACTGATACATGTTATAAAGTGGCAGAGAGTACCTCGGGCGTACAAGGTTTCAGCACCTTCCACAGTTTTAGACCAGTAGCTTCACAGACAAGGGCTAAAGGTGGAGGTGTCTCTATATACATCAATAACAAGCATACCTCTAGGCTGGTCAGACAAGATGATGCACTGGAGTTCCTCCACATGCAGATCACCTTAGGAAAATTCCTGTACCGTATACTAGCCAGCTATAGGTCACCCTTCATGTCCTAAAAAGGTCACACTTACCACCTAACCGAACACCATACCCACAGGGGACATTAATTACACCTCTATAGACTGGAAACCCTACACTGCCTCAAATATACAAGCACAGAGATTCCAGGATGTCGTAAATACAAACATCCTTGACCAAATAGTGAATGCACCCACTACAGACTCCAACATTCTGGACCCTCGTATTTGCATATACAGAAGAAAGCTGCACCCCTGCCCCACATGTCTTGTCCTTTCTGGTAAGGTCTGACCATAAAGCTGTCTCAAAATTGACTCCTTAACCCTAGTAAAACACAAACTATTCGAAGGCAAACTACCTTTTATTAAGTGATGGTTTGTCAAAATCCAATGCCTCTCCAAACCACAAGAACACAGCAGCCTGCAGTGAATTTCTGTCAGAACTCTGTACAGCCATGTCAATGGCTGTACAGAGGCTGCTGCACCTAGTAGAAGTAATCCAGAACTAGCCCCAGAAACAAACCACCCTGGTGGCATTCCAAATTAAACATGATATTCAACACAAGAAAAACAAAAATAAGGCAAAAATCAGGAAGGGTAATTCCCATAAAGATAAAACTCTGTCATCAAATTAATTAGGCAATTAAGAGAGCTAATTAGGCAAAGCAAAGCCAACTTTGAGGTTACGATAGCCTCCTAGGTGAAAGATAACCTTAAGGTCTTCATCTGTGTCAGAACCTCAAGGGAAGCATACAGCAAAATAGATGAACTATTAGTTAATGGTGTCACATTCACTGAGCCTGGTGATATAGAGAACATACTGGTAGACAAATTCAGTTCCAACTTTAACCCCCACCCCAACCATCCCCTCAAGAAATAATCTCAAACATAACCGTCATAACTACAGCTAGGGAGCATGTAATGACTGTGCTTGCTAAAGCCAAGATTACAGCCTTAATGGGCCCTGAAAACACCATGATGCCTCCTGAATAGTCTAAAATATGACTTATCAGGATCCCTGAAGTCACTATTTAACTATAGTCTTAAAACAGACTTTGTCCCATGAGAATGGAAGATTGCAACTGTCATTCTCTTCATAAGGAAAGCCATTCAACAAATCCTGGAAACTACATACCCATTACTTTGAGTAGTATTATTTGCAAAGCTATGGAAAACATTATCTTGGAACTTATCAGCAAGGACATAGGAGACCTCCCAGTACTGGATCCATTCCAGTTTGGCTTTGGCAAGGGAAGGTCATTCTTACTGAATCTGGTAGACTTCTTTGAAAAGGTCACTAGGCAATTGATTAGGGGAAAATGGTGCATGCTGCCTACCTAGATCTGGCTAAGGCATTTGATACAACAGGCCACTCGGGCATTGTCACCAAAAGTACAGAACTAGGTATAAACTCACTGGCTCAGTGATAGGAACCAGGTGGTTATAATCAGTGAGGCCACCTCCACAAAGAAGCTGGTCACCAGTGGAGTCCCACAGGGCTCTGTGCTAGGCCGACTCCTCTTTGGCATCTACATCTCGGATGTCAAAGCCAATATCAGAAGCCTCTGGCTAACTAAGTTCACAGATTATTACAAACTCAGAGCAGTCATTGAATCCCCCCAAGATGAGAACACCCATCAGGAAGGTCTAACAGAGACAAATGCTTGGAGCCAAAGCCATGTCTTAAAACTCAATGTCAAGAAATGTGTAATAGTACCTTTTGGGAGGTTAATCACCCAGGGTAACTGCATCTTCAATAAAACACACCTTAAAGTTGATTCACTAGTCAGGGATCTGGAACTTATGTAGAAAGCAAATTAGCCTTTGACCGACATGTGTCCAAGATGGTAAGAAAATCCTTTTATGTTTACCAACTTATAAGAAAGGACATGGCATTTAGGTCCAAGGATTTCAGTGTACCACTGTACTCAGCCCTCATCCAACCCATCATAGAGTATAATGGCCACTTCGGTATGTACCTGGTCATACAGATTCAGCAACAGGAACATCCACAAAGGTTCCTTACAAAACAAATACAGAGAGTAAACACAATGCCCAATGCTGATTGCCTTAAAACCCCATCTCTTTACTTAGTAGCATACAGACTTCCGAGAGGTGATCTCTGCCTGGCATACAAGGAGTCCCTGGGCCCTGTTTTGATGAAACTTTTGCAGATACACACACACACACACACACACACACACACACACACACACACACACACACACACACACACACACAAAACCAGCAACAGAACTACTAGATCAAAAAGCTTAAATTTTGCTTGTGACATAAATAGGACATGTTAGAAAGGGAGATAAATATCTTTGTCAGGGAATTCCCATTTTCTGGAACTGGCTCCCCATCCACATGAAGCAGATTTCCTCCTTAACCCCATTTAAGCACAACTCAGACCAATAGATGGGGAATCAGAAATTCACCCATGGTCTGGTACCTGTGTCTCTGATGGACAGAGGCTGTCCGTAAGTTATCCCCTATATAAATCAAACTTGGGAGTCACTTTTGAGTTGCATGGCTAGGCTAATAAGGGACCTAGTGGTCATTAAACTAGTATAAATATATGAACCTATGAATCCAGACGTAATGAGAAGAACAAGGTCCCAAATCAGGGATGATTTGAAAATATTTTTCTAATTCATTTAGAAAGTTAACAGAACAGCAGGTGTTGCATCAACATGCATTTTCTGAAGAATAAGAAGTATGAATCTCTACTGCCATGTGCTGTTGAGTGACTGTAATCCTCAGTGATTTACCAGATAATCAAGGCATTTTATAAAGGGACAGGGTAAAAATATAAAGCAAATTCAGGGTGTCATGCAAAATCAATGACAACTGAGAGCTATGCCCCTCTGCTTCATCTCCACCTCAGCATGCCACCATCCTCTTGCTTTCCTTAGTAAAGACTGAAGCAACGCACTCATTCAGTGCCTTTGGTTTTTCAGATTCTTCTGCTATCCCCAACTCATCTCTGCTCAGCCTAATTAAGTATATCTGTTCATTATTCTGTTGTGTATCTTAAGCATCTTTGTTCTCCCATTGACCTCTTCTGTCATCTCCTTTTAATGTTGCCTTTGCTGCCTTAGGTTCATAGGTTCATAGACAAGAACTATGCAATCAGTCTGCAGACTGTTGCCAGCTTAGGCTTAAAAAAAACTTATTCAAAAGTTCTCTCCAGCCTCAAGAAGGGCACCACAAGATACACCCAGGGTGAATTTCAGGCTGCCCATCAAATTATCTAGGTTTACTTTAAAGGTCATACAAGTCTACTTGACATATAGTGGAAGTTTTTTCCAGAGGTAAGGGATACATTGGCATATAAATCAATCATACCACGTCTTATGTATCTATTGATGAAGTTTTGGTTCCTTAATTAGGAATTTGAGGTAGTATTTATTCCATGAAGGAATAGGCAGTCTAAGAGGGTTGGATCTTTCAGAGCTCAAAATTCTAGGCACAGATCTCCATGGAGAAGCCTGTAAGAGACTTGAGTACAGGAAAAGGGCTGACAATCTGTCTTGGTAACTTAGATTTTTGAGACCAGTAATTATTTTAGTTAGAAATCATTGAGATTTCTCAAGTTGAATGATATGCTTAGACAAATAAATCTCAAAAGGTGCATCATATTCAATAACGGGTTTAATGAGATATGAGTAAAAGATAATTAAGACTTATATGGCTCCAGTAGAGATGCATTTGGAAATTAGATGAACCAGACAGAAAGTTTTGAGCTACCATGGAAACATGATAGTTAACCAATAAGGAATTATCAACAAGAGTGCCTAGATCCCTTACTGCAGTGTCTGATTGGAAGGAAGTGTGTAAATGTCTTCTTCACCAAAATGAACTACTGTTCATTTTTTCACATTTAATTTCAGTCCATTGTCCTTGCACCATTTGTTAACATGGTCTAACTCATGGTGGAGAAATTGTGAATTAATGGAACATAGAATGACAATGTCCAATTTACAGTCTTCAGCCAACCTAGATAACTATAGGCCAGGAGTCTTGGCGTGATGGTCTAAGAAATAGGTAACAAAAAGGATAGACCCAAAACTGAGCCATATTGTATACCACTGCTACCATTTTGTTTTCAAAAGTTGTACCTGTGATGATAACCACATAGATTTAGTCAGAGAACCAGTTAGCGATCCACCACATTGGAATTATATTAAGATTTATGAAGTCTATCAACAATACCTGTATGGGGATTAGTATCAAATGCCTTGGACAGGACCAGATATGCAAAACCATTATCCACTGCTTTGATTACTTACCAATAAGGTTAAAGAGGCAGTTCATTCCTTTGACAAAGCGGAATTGATGAGGCTCTCTGGTTAATGATCCATAATTTTACAAATGAGGCTAGTGAGGTTAGTATGTTTATAGTTTACAGGGTCCATGATTAGACCTCCCTTGTGCAACAGCATTACAATTGCTTTTTTTTCCAGTCTTCTGGAATGTAACTAATGGAGAGGCTTAGATTAAGGAAATTAAGTAGGGGTTCAGATAGGCCATATATGGTGCTTATAATCAGGCAAACTGGTATATTATTGTGGTCTATGGATGAGGTGTTCTTGACTTTTGAGAAGATTGAGAGAACTTGTTCCGTAGTAATTAGAGGGGGAGGCTGGGATTGTAGAATCTGTGGAATAGCTATAACTGTGGGTAGAGTAAAATTTATCAGCCAGGATATAAGCTATTTCCTTTGAGTAAGAGTGTGCAAGTTTATTGTGCACTAGTTCTGAACATTGATCTTAAGTTCCTCATATAAAGAAAAATATATTTTTTAAGTTCATACTTTACTAGTTTGCTTAAGTGTGCTCTTAAGGTGGGTAGAATGAGACCTCTTATAAGTGTTAAACAATTTATTTCCCTTTTTATATAATTTATTTATATGGGTATTCCACCATAGGGGGTTGTTGATATATTTGCTATTATATTTGGTTTGGATAGTGACTGCCTTATCAATACAACTATTTAAGTTGGAGTAGACATCAGAGGCATTGGCAGCAGCTTTAGCAATGGGATCCATCAGAGGAGGATTGCAGCATAATTTATTTAGGTCATCAAGTAACTGAAGAAGTTTTGCTTTTGAGACGTCCCTAACTACAGCGGTATTTACAAGAGAAGTATGGGTCACTTATTTATGGTCTGATTTAACAAGGCAGGATGATGCATACAGTATGGAGATGTGCAAGAAATTATCCATATTTGTGAGGACTAGATCAAAAATACTGGCACCCCTTGTATGATGGCTAGCTATTTATAAAAGAGAATTAGCTTTTATAATGTCAAGGAAGTACTGGGCACACTGTTTTCATTTTTTTCAAACCCTTGTCCATAGGTCTGAGTACTACACCTATAACCTATTTTTTTCCTCTTCAGTTTCTTGCCAGTATCCTAATTAATCTTTGTTGCTCTCCTATAGTTCTTCACAATCTACTCCTCTAAAATTGCATCATCTTTCTGATGTTAATGATTTCACTAACTCTAAACCACATGGCGTCATGGCTAGTCTTGGCTAATGATACCTTCACCAGGGACACCCTGTCCTCTTCTCACATGGTCAGGACTATAGCAAGAATCGTGTTCTTTTTTATAGCCCCACATTAATTAACTTAATTTCACATGATCCAACACTTAATTCTCTCCCTCTCTCTCTCTCTCTCTCTCTCTCTCTCTGTGTCTTTATTTCTCCACCCTGGAGCTTGAAATCTCTCATTCTGCTCCTGGCGATTCAGATCTCTCATAAAAACAACCACTTTTTTCATACTCCACTTTCTTTCCAGACAGGCAGACAACATGAGTTCAGGTCAAAATATTCCACTCAGGCTGCTACTATCTCATTATCTTCACAAATGTATTCAAACATGGATAAGTAATGCTTGCTTGTGCAATCTTCCTAGATCTGAAATCAGCTTTTGAAACTGAATCTTAGTCTACTACTACTACTACTCAGATTAGCAGAATACGAGTTCCCTTCTGAAGTTACCACATGCATCCACAGTTATCTTGATAATGGCCCCATCACTGTCTCAAGTCACAGCCTCCCAACAAGTACTGGCTACTTGACCAAAGGCATATCACAAGGCTTAGTTTTACACTCCTGTTTTTTTTTTCTTTATATCAAAAGCTTACCAAGGGGTATTCTTAACCTTAACATAACCCTATATGTTGATGGTATACTATTTGCTGTTGCTCATAAAACACAAAAGCAACTTACTTTTTTACAGTATTACTTTTCCTCTTATCTGGAACTGATTTAATGACAACAAGCTGTCAATCAATAGAAAAAAGCAACTGTCATGATATTTGGTATTCCTAAAGCATTATCTAACCTAATCTTCCCTATAACCATAGATCTCTTGGGTACCCCCCTGCCCTTTCTTTTGAACAAAAAATATTTTTGTGTCTTACTAGATGATGCTCTGTCCCTCCACAAATATATAAAAAACATCACCGACAAAATGTTATATCAGCTTAGGTCAGCCTGTAACATTTCCAGTTTACTCACCTTTGAAGAACGGAGGGATACTGCCATTAATATTTTAGACTTGAATACTCCTTACCTATTATTACCTCATTGGCAAGTCATAACACCACTGCACTTAGACTACAAAAAAATAAAATATTTAGGATCTAACTGCACAACAGAAAAAAAGGCTAATTAGATCCTAGTCTCTGTCAAGAGTACAGATTTACATAACACTTTCCTATTTAAACTTACCCCCTTCCAGCTAACAGACCCTCAATTCAAGATACTTTCTATTCTGTCAATTCAGATTCATCTCTCAAACTAAACAGACTCTATTTTTCTCTGATAATAAGAAAAAGAACATTCCATAAGCTGGTCCTGCATCCTGGAATAAGTTTCCCAAATGAAATCAATGCTTTTGATAATCTTGTTCAGTTCAAAACAAACCTAAATGTACACCTGACCAAAGAATAGTTTTGACCTGCTTTAGAGAGGCAGGTTAATTTCTTCTGGTGAGTCTAATAAACCTCTCATATGGCATCCTTTATTACCCTGACATAATGACCTACAGTATGCTACAATGCTGGATTCCTATTAATAGGTTCATAGGTGTGTACTAGGCTATTGACCACAAGGGCCTTTTTAAGCCTAGCCATGTATCTCAAATCTCTGACAAGTTCTGGTACCCTTCATAAGTGTAGCAGGACTTGAGAGGTGAAACATTTACAATCAGGGGCCTGAAAGATGAACCATTTACAGGCTGTCTCTGTCCATTAGAGACATAGGTGCTGAACCAGGGATGAATTTCCTGTTTCCCATCCAGTTTTCCAAATTACACTTGAATTGTGTTAGAGAGGAACTCTGATTTGCATGGATGGAGAACCTGTTCCAGAGAAGGGGTGGTCTCTGGGATACATACCTCTCTCTCTGGCAGGTCTTATTGATATCACAGGCAAGGTTTTAGTCTTTAAAGTGGGCAAGTCTGGTGCTGTTTGTTTTGCAGATATGCAGGAGGTCCATTAGAGTGGGGTCTGACAATGCCTTGTATGCCAGGCATAGATCTCCCCTCAACAGTCTTTAGGAGACAGATTACAGGGATAGAACCTTGAGGTGGTCTGCAAAGGGCATGTTACTTACACCCTGTATTCATTTAGTGAGGAACCTCTGTGGACATTGCAAGTGTTGGATATGCCTGGTTAGGTACATACTAAATGAGGCATTGTACTCAATGGTAGGTCTGATGAATGCTGGATACAGCGGAATAATGACTTCTTTGGACCTAGAGGCCATACCTTTGTTTATAAGTTGCACAACATAGAATGATTTCCTCACTACTGTAGACACATTATGGTCAAAGGCTAGATTACTGCCTATGTGTGTCTCCAAGTCCCTGACTACTGGGTCATCTCTTAGGGGTGTGTTGACAACATGATAGTTTTCAGGGGTGGATAACTTCCCAAAGAATACTGCTGTGCATTTCTTGGCATTTCAGTTTAGTCCATGGCTCTGGCAACAGTTGTTTGTCTGTGTCAACCCTTCCTGAAGAACATTTGTGTCCTAATTTGCAATCATCTGCAAATTTAGTCAGCCAGAGGCCATTGACATTGGCCTTGACTTCAGAGAAGTAAAGGCCGAAAAGGAGCTGTCCCAGGACTGATCCACTGAGGGACCCCACTTGTGACTGGCCTCGTTGTTAAGGTGGACTCCCCAGTTCTAACTTCCTGGGTGCTGTTTGTGAACCAGCTGGCTATCCAATGGGTAACATAAGGGTTTGTGCCTAACCTCTTAAAGTTTGTCAACAATGCCTGAGTGGGGGATTGTGTCATATGCCTTGGCCATGCCAAGGTAAGCAGTGTGATCCATTTTGCCCTCATCCATTGCTTTGGTGACTTTCTCAAAGAAGTCCACCAGGGTGACTAGACATGATCTGCCCTTAATGAAACCAAATTGGGTTGGGTCCAGTTGGAAGTTTCCTATGTCATTATTGATCATTTCCATGATAATTCTTAATACAGTATGTAAATAGTTGTTATATTTCTTAGCAAAATACTACTAGAAAGATCTTACATTAAAAAAAATGGCAAATGTCTCATCTAAAATTTTTATTATAATCCTGTGGATTTAATAATCTGTTATATTTTTCCCTACTTTCTCCATTTCAGCTGCTTCTTTTTTCTTTTCTTTGTTTTCTTTAAAGTTCTGTCATCGTCCATCCCATATTTATCATGCTATCTCCACTCTTGCCCTAACTACATTATATTTTATATAATGTAATATTCAAAAATGTGTTTATATATATTGTCAGTATAATACTTGGTACATTTTGCCATATGAATTTATATGGTCGGGTTATAATTTTCAGAACTGGTGTATGTATATATGTTATGTTCAGTCTAACTCTATGTTCTTTTCTCAGTTAATTTATCTTGTGTGTTGTAGAGCTCATTTAATACTATTTGTATTGTTGCACTATTAAGTGGCTGTGGTGGTGAACCTCACAGTAAGAGGTTCTCTGGTTTGATTCTCGACTGGAGCGCCTTCTGTGCAGAGTCTGCATGTCCTCCCTGTGGTCGAGTGAGTTTTAAAGACATGCAGGTAGGTGTATGTGCGTGCCTTATGTGAAGGTTGGGAGCCAGGCTGGCAACTCGACACTGTAAAAACTTCACTGCCAATCAGTTTGCAGACTGGTGATCCACTGTGACGACCCCTAAACAGCAAAAGCCGAAAGACATTGCTTTTGTATGGTTGCACTATTAAAAATGTTTATCACTATTTTTGTTCTGTTTTGCCTTGTGGCTTGGGTAGTGGCAGAAAAGACCCCTGTATCAGCCCACCTCACCAGGTCATCAAACAAGACAGACAGATAGATAAACCATGTCATTAAGCTCCCTATTCCTCTTTTTCCTCAGTGGACAGGCTCCTGCCACTACTCTGGCCCTGCCTGCTGCTACTGCTACTGTACCCATTGACAGAACATTGGTGCCAACATACCCTGCACCAGGCTTTCACCTCTCCTCCTTGCTGACACCTTTGTCACTGCCTCCCATGTTTCAAGTCTGAGCTCTTAGACTGAGTTCACCGTGATGTGGTCACCCCAGTTCCATTGCTAATGCTCTTAACTCCTTTTGTGATGAGAATCCAACCTCCAACCCCCCCCAATTTCTTCTTCACTCTTCCACTTTCTGCTCCTTGCCTAGCATCCCATAATTGTCAAGCTAATACACTGTAGATGACATTTTCTTTAGTATGTGTGCCTGATATCTAATGAGTGTTTGCATGAATCAGCTGTATCAAACATTTATCTGGGAAGATGGCATGCTAGCCCCCTCAATGTCAATGATGAAGGAAAAGTTGTAAGCAATTAGAAATATGCAATGTAAGAGGATTTCTAACAGACATGTTCACATTTATGCAATAAACTTCTCTTTAACAACTCATTATTTACATTTTTCAACAAAAGTGTTTGCGTAGCATGGACAGCACTATCGGTATGCTTGCTCATCCCACCCTGCTATAAGAAATTAAACCAGCCCACCTATATAAGAGGGGCAGCTTGTGGCTTATAGTCCCAGAGGGCTTTAAATAGCTGGGGAGACCCCGAGACTAAGACTATACAGGAGCATCTGGTAGTAGATGGGCCTTCTGTTACAGTGGGTGAAATGTGCCACACAAAATACAGTATCCAGCATCAACACTGTCAAATATAACCTACTAGGCTGGGCAGGAACCCAAGAAGTTTGTATGTGAGCACACATACTCTGCAGTGAGCATAGTATGCAGATGCATAAACAGGAAACTATACCTGGTGCAGATACCTGCACCATCATTGTCCTGACACTGTTGACCTGCTAACAATAAAGTGAAAGACATAATATAAGAGATGCTGTGATAATTATTAGCATTTGTTATGAGGTCATATGTAGACAATATTTATTTATTTTATTTTACATTTGTTTACTGGAATAGTCCGACTGGACACAGGTCCTTTTTCAGCGGAGGCCTGAGGAGAAAATCTCCACAAGTAACAATTCATAGTAGAAACGTTTTCAAGGTACTTTAACAGATCAACAGGCAACATTTAACAGTTTTCAAATACATATCAAGTAGATCACCATCCAGTTTGCAGTATGCAGTATAGGTTTGTCATAGGTTAGCAGTAATATACAAGTATGTACATGATTATGCTTAAAGGATCAACAGGCAACATTTAACAGTTTACAAATACATATCAAGTAGATCACCATCCAGTTTGCAGTATGCAGTATAGGTTTGTCATAGATTAGCAGTAATATACAAGTATGTACATGATTATGCTTAAAGGATCAACAGGCAACATTTAACAGTAGACATATACAAATAAATCGATTACCAACAAGTTTGCAATCAATAACCAAGTTTACAGTTTGCAGAAATAGTTTTGTCATTAGCAGTTATATATAAGTATATGCATGTTCTGAGAAGAGATATCATAGTACTGTGTGGAAGGGTAGAGAGGGAAGGAGGATAAGTGGAAGTGAGGAGACTGAGAAAGTAAGTAGAGAAGTAGACTAGCCAGGAGTTAAACAGTCATATAGCCAAGTATTATTTAGGTAGGACATGTCATATAGCCAAGTATTATTTAGGTAGGACATGTCATATAGCCAAGTATTATTTAGGTAGGACATGTCATATAGTCAAGTATTATTTAGGTAGGACATGTTATATAGCTAAGTATTATTTAGGAAGGACATGTCATATAGCCAAGTATTATTTAGGTAGGACATGTCATATAGCCAAGTATTATTTAGGTAGGACATGTCATATAGCCAAGTATTATTTAGGTAGGACATTGGGGCTTTTTTAAAATGAGTAGGAGAGGATAGAGAAAGGATGGTTGTGGGCAGTGAGTTCCATTTTTTTGTTATTTAGTTTGAGTAAAGATAATCTCCTGCAGAGTTATTGCTATTTGTTACTTTGAGGAGAAATGTGTTACTGGAGCATAGAAGTTTATAACTGGAGTAGGGATGAAGGAGGTGTTGTAGTAAAGATAATTTATCTGGGTAGTATATAATCTTATGGGCAACTAATAGTTGATTATACAGGAGGAGTTTTGGAAGTTCAAGCCAATTTAGTTGTTTTGGGGCTAAGCAGTGGTGTGTTCTGGATGGTGAATCAGTGGCAAACTTAGCAATTTTGCTGTAGCAAGCTTCTAGTTTTGTTATATCAGTTTTTCTCAGGTTACTAAATAGGGGGAAGCATAGAGAAGTGTGGAGATGAGGTGTGTTTGTGCTAATATAGACAGTGTTTTTTGTGAGGAACTGTTTGTGTCTATAAACTTTTTTATGGCTATGGAGATATGGACATCAAATTTCAAGTGACAGTCAATCTCAATCCCTAGTAGCTTTGTGTAAGTAGTATGGAAGATAGCAATTTTATTGCTGGAGAGTATATTGAATGTAGGGGTGGAGGACGTTTGACGAGTTGGGTGAAAAATCATAAGTTTTGTTTTATTGGGATTAAGTGTTAGATGGGAATTGGAAAACCATGTTTCAACAGAGAGAAAGGACACTTGGGTTAGAGTCTGTAGTTCTTGGAGTGAGGAGAAAGCACAGATTAATACTGAGTCATCTGCATATTGGATGACTGATGCATGTAGGGTGGCAGTACAGAGGTTATTGGTGAAGACAGAGAATAGTAAAGGCCCGAGGACTGGGCCCTGGGGAACACCTATGGTTACAGGGAGTAAGGGACAGAGTTCTTGCTGCCATTGGATGGCTTGTTGTCTCTTTGCTAGATAACTCTGAAACCAAGTAATTGAGGATTCACTAAGATTTAGTTCAGAGCGGGAAATGAGTTTAGAGTAACTGACCATATCAAAGGCCTTGGAAAGATCTAAGATGGTGTCAGATACATATTTACCGTTATTTCTATATTGATTTACTGTGTCAGTGAAAGTCATAAGGGCAGTGGTAGTGCTGTGATTAGGCCTGAAGCCATGTTGTGTCTGTGAGAGAAGGTGATGAGTGTTTAAGTATTCCATGATTTGTGTGTGTATGCATCGTTCAAGGATTTTGGAAAGGGGGGAGAGAATATCTCAATAGGACGATAGTTGACCAATTCTTTGGACTCTCCGCTTTTATGGAGTTGGATAACATTTGAGATTTTCCAGAGTTTAGGGACATATTTTTCAGAGATGGAATGGTTAATAAGTATGGCAACAGGGTAAGCAATTGCTTCAGCAGCAATTTTCAGGAATTCTGCTGGAAGTTTATCAGCAGCTAATGTAATGGCCTTAAGTTTTTTGAGCAGTTTAGTGATGGTATTGACAGGGATGGGTTGAAAATGAAAGCAGTTAGTTTTGCTAGGAGTTTTGAAAGGTTTAGAGTGGGGACTTTTGAGAGTTGGATAGGGTCAGGATGGATTCTGTGAAGAATTTGTTGAATATGGTTGCAGTGTTATCTGTGGTATGATTAGTTGTAGGGACTGGGGTACTACATTTTCCTGGGTGGAGAATCTTGCTAACAGATGACCAGAATTTTTTTGGGTCATTTTGATGTTTGTTCTGTATATTATGATAGTATTTAATTTTGTCTAGTTTGAGCAATTTTTTAGATCTGTTCCTTAGTTCTAGGTATTGCTGCTTCGAAGCCTGGGTTCTTGTATTGTGCCAATTTGCCTAAGCTTTATCCCTGGTTCTTAGAAGAGATCTTGTCTCTTTGCTCAGCCAAGGAGCATAGTTGGATTTTACTTGGATGGCCCTGGATGAGGTTAGTGAATTTAATATGTCTAATAATGTAGCATTAAAGTACTCTATAGTGTTGTTACGGTTTGGATGTTTAAGGGGGTTCCAGTTGCAAGATTTTAGGATTGCAATGAAGTTGGAGGGGTTGAAGTTTGTTTTTGTTTCTGATTAGCTGGTAAATTGTCAGTTTGACTTGGTCTGGTCAGTGTCTTATTATGTATGTTGGGATATGATTGCTTATATTGTCTGGTAGACAGCCTGAGTGATGTATTAGGATTGGTCTTTTAGATAGAATCCAGTCAAGTGTGGATTGCTTTTTAGTTGCTTTGTCTGTTCTTGTTGGGGAGTGGATAACTTGGGAGAATCCATGAAGACTGATGAAAGTAGTAGGGGGTAGAAAAGTTACACGATTGTCAATCCAAACTAAAGTCTCCTAAGATGATAGTTTCTTGTGGGAGAGTACCAGATGCCCATTTGAGAAGGGTTTCAAGTGTGGGTACATTGTTATTGGGTGGAATATAGCATTCAATTATGTTGATAATTTTTTTAAAGTTCACTTTTAGCCTAGCAAGAATAATTTCTGCGTTTGCAATGGATGGGGTGGATAAAACCAATATTTTAGCATTTAGTTCAGTTTTAAATAGTAATGCCACACTGCCTCCCTTTTTAGTAATACGATCTCGGTGGAGGATGTTATAACCTGGTGCTAATATTTCATTGTCGGAGATATCTGGCTTGAGCCATGTTTCTGTTAGTAGAACTATATCTGGTGAGTATACTGAAAGATTAGCATGGTGGTCGTGTTTTTTTGTGATGCTTCTAGCATTGATATTTAGTATCAGCAGGTAAGAAGCTTTTCTTGGGAGTTGGAATATGATGTCAGTGGCTTTTTGAGTAGGTGAGGTGATTTTGCAGTCTGAGGGTCCAGGATTGGGATGAATGTCACCGCTGAGTGCCAGTTTGGTTAGTATGTGAAGTTTGGTTTTCAAGAGTTTAGTAATGTACATGTCGTATTTGATAGGTAATGAATTTGAGTGATGGGAGGTTCAGATAGGGGACAGAATGTGGAGGTTAGTAGGTGTATCTAGGATTGATGGGTGTATAGGGAATGTGAAAGAACTATCACTGGCAACATGGAAGGCTGATGTGGTGTGATAGGGTATAGGTTTGGGAAGGTTATTATGAAGTGAAGTAAAATGTGTTAAGACTGTTAATAATATAATGTGGTGTTGGATCATAATGTTACTAGTAGAAGATGGATTGTGAAGACGTGCAGTACTAGAGTGTAGTGTGAGGTTTACTGTAAGAATAAGTTGTCCTTGAGTGTTACAATGTAATTAGATGGTTTCTATTGGGTGGAGTATGGGGCTAATGGACTTCTGTATCAAAGAGCAGTATCCAAATGACTTACGCAAGACATTGCATAATGGGATCATCATTTGTGCACAAACAGCCAATACACTAGGCCCACTAATGGTCCAATGTGTTGAAAGGCAGTTCAGAATACAAACAGCCAGAATATAGATAGACTGTACATCAGCATTTACACTGTGTTTAGTGATGTGCTGTTACAGAACCACAGATATAGAGATATAGATGTGTCTATCTGGAAGATGCACAGAGAAGTCTTCTCAATGATAATTTTTATAAAAATTATATGCACATGGGATGTTATGCCTGGGAGTGACACTACACTATGCATAGGTGGAACTGACCCATGTCTGGCATTTGGGTACAAACATGAAGGGCAGTTCTTTCTTGGTTTTGAAGGTCCAGCAACAGATAACTCAGACACATCCCCAGATGCAGCACATGTATCCACACAGGACATATTGATATGATTGCATATCAGTGTGCAGAACTAACCATAGAACTAGTCACTATTATTTGACAGATACAAGAATCACTGACACATCACTGATGATATGCCATGGTAGCAAAATCACATGACCGTGTAGACAGAATGCAGTCTGTATTCTGATAATATGATACTCTTTTGCATGATATTGAAGACTAAGGACACTCAATTCTGGGAGAAATGCAGACTTATGCAGTTCAGCAGTAAGAATTCAATTCAATTCAACTTTATTGTCATACGTAGAGTCACATATTACAATGAGATTCTTTTTCTGCAAATCCTCCAGCAACATATAAAAACACAACAATTAACAAGAAGAAGTAATCTAAGACTACAAATAGACAATGAGAAGCACCAGAATCTTGTATGGGGTAGGGTAGGATGTTGTCTCTCTGCAGAAAATAGTGTTGCTCTAATTGCTGGACTAATTATTCTATCATTCATCTTTAGTGGTGTGTTCATCACAGAAAAAACTGTCCCATAAATGAAAGAATGTAGCAGTTTTTGCTGAAGTGCTGCTATGAAATCCTAGCCACAGACCATACCTCTCAACTGTCCAGATTTTCACAGAATGTCCTGGCTTTTGCCTTATATTTTTGCCCTATTCCTCATAAAATTTTTGCTTTTTTAGCAAATTACTGGCATGATATTAGGAATGAGGTCACTAAATAATGACATACATTTGTGTTTAAGATATCATATCTTTCAGAAAATGCATGATAATGCACATCCTGTTATTTTAGCCACTTTCTGAGTTTAAAGAAAAATATTTAAAATCTGTCCCTATTTGTGGGCCTTTGTTCCCCCATTATGTCAGGCTTTGTCCAGGTGTGCTAAGAGGTTGAGAGGTATGCGACACGGACCCTTCCACAATCAGAACACACACTAGCTGTCTGGGTCTCTATGCCCTTCCATACTGTGCCACTGATGACGTAGTCTCTGCTATACAACAACCTGGACAAGTGTTCCTTAGATCCTTCATCTACTGAATTTATAGATGAATGTGAGCACAGTAACCTGTAATTATATTCCCAGCATCCCTGTGTGAAGCACACACTGCAAGAAATGCAGCAGAAGACTTAACAATGTCAGTGCCACACACACCTTCACTAAACAATCCCTTTGTATTAGGGCAACAGTTACACATATCAAATGGACTCAGTCCATGTATGTAACTGAATACAGAGTTATGTATGTATGCTGTCATTAAGAACCACACGTCTCCTCTGGTACATAGAAATAATTTCTAAAACAAAGACTTACAGTTTGGTGTGTAACTGATGATGTTTCTTTTCTAATCTATAACACATCTGCTCAGTAGCAGAGGACAACAGTGGGAACATACCACTTCTGAAAATTGGGTAGCATATTAAATTATCAGTGTGATGCTCTTATTAATCAGGGAGCAAGCACTCACACAAGTATATTTGATAGTAAAAGTGAATCTACTTTGCAACAGGGAAACTTTGTGAATACTGTCTGCTGCACTTATGACTCTAAGATGGCATCAAAGTTACAACCGCATTATAGAAGTACAATATATACAAATAATGGTATACGCCATGCAGTGTGACACCTACACAAATAGCCTCTCAAAACAAACGTACCACTGCATATCCTTTAGTCTGGGGATGCATTGTAAGTGGTTGTGCTTTCAGGATATTAAGACAATAAAAAACACACAGATAGGCACCTGGATCTATGTGTGAAATATTCACAGCTAGCCCCAGAGGGACCCCCTCCTTGTACTGTAAGGATAAGAGGGAAAGCATTGTCATCCATGCTGAGTTGTTCTGTAGGATCTCCACTGCTTGTAGCCATTCAGCTTTCCTTGAGTTCTAGGATTTTGCTCCATGTGTGGTCCCGAACATTGATATATCATCTTATCACAGTTGTACTATGTGATTTTTGTCTCCTAGCAGCAGTCATTTTGGCAACAACAGTGATCTACGATTGGTTCCCTCACTGACATACTGCCTGCAAATCCTGGAAGAAGCAAGACATACTCCCATCAGAGCCCAGAAGAAGAAAACATTGTCTTTATCTGTAAAATTATCCTTCTGGTACTTTATGACACCATATTCAGTAATCAATGACAAAACAAACAGATGATTCTGATCAGGTTGCATGAGCAGGTGAGAAAAAATAAAACTACACTATACAGAGTGCTGTGTGAAGTTGACAACAGAATTACCGACCCGTGAAGTGAAACATGAAGCAATGAAGCTGATCACAGGATACCACGAAGTATACCTGCATCCTTGGTGCAGCATTTGCATAGTTGCATGAGGACAAGTTCAGCTGTTTACTATACTTTGAGCCTGATCTGCTCAATAGTTTTTGATCTGAGGTTGCGGCATACCTTTCATCAAGATGTAGTGACATCACTGTTGGCTATTATTAAGCAGGGGTACAATAGATGGAAGTACACCCCCCCACACCAAACACTAAGTCATTATTATTCAGATTTTACCGGTAAAGTGCTCTTTCACATATTTGGCTGGTTTTCCAGACCAGTACCCAATGAAAAGAGATACAACAGAATTGGTCATATTCCATACTGCGTGATGCTGATCAGAGACCACAGCAAATACAAAGGCACAAGTATGTACGGACACACAAGTTTTTACACATAATATGTTAGTGTTGTAACAATGTGTCACAGCAGTATCTCTATTAAGAATACCACCTGGCCCTCTTTATGCTGGACGGCCCATATTTGGGCAGTTGTATCCTGCTAAAAAACATGAAAAATGTCAAATGTCTTGAGGTTTTAGGATAAAAAGGTCTCCTACATTTCTTCTAATAGTTATATAAACAATTATCTGCATATGAAACACATTAGTCTTACATGAAACAACAGGAATGATTCATATTCTGCAAAAAAACAGCTTTTACATTTGGAGGAAAATAAAATCTAGTCCTCACAGGGTTGCCTTGCAAAATCTTACTTCTCAATAAAAAAAGATGCCCCACCGAGGCTTTGAAACAGATTGCAACCCTAATCTATAAGCATTACTGGAGAAGCATACAAAGATAAAACTATTGTAAATATAGTCTGCAACCAGAAACACCAACTGGCAGCATCCTTTAAATTTCACATACATTACAAAACGGTAGCAGTTACACTTGGTATAATATGCTCTCAGCAGAATATGTCCTACCTATTCTTGAGAATTCCTTAATGCTTCATGTCTATGAATCACAGGTCCAGTGTCACTGTAGCTATGGTGTGTCCATGCTGAAGGAGTTAATCTACTGGGTTAGCTGCGCATGTTGTGTGCTATGAGGAACAAAGCAATGACAGCACATAGAATGAGACATTTAGTGATGGAATAATTCTGAGTCTCATAAAATGATCAAGTTGCTCAGTTTGAAACTTGTCAGTTTTACCAGTGAATGTGTGCACTCTTTTTCTATCATGCAGCAGTATAGCTCAGTGAAAGAGCCGTAGAGGTGTAACTAAAATATTTTTACCCTCTGTTATACAGCCAAAACTATTTCTGACACCTTGAGAAGGTAGGAAACCCATGCCTTACGGATGTGGGCACATGGTGATTTCTCCATCTTATGAAGTAACGGAAAGAGTGTTTACTTTAACATTTAAATATAGAATCACTAAAATGATTACATAAGAAGGTAAGCCTCATATAATACATGAACCTGACAAGGACATTCCATTATCACTTTACTCTTTATGCATGTTATCCCTTAGTAAATCTTGTAAATTAGAATCTTATTTTGTTGCATATTTGTAAACCATACACATTTACGTGTGAAATATATTAACAACTTAGCACACACAATATTTGTTTATCTTCATAATTTCTGAACCAAAGATTTTTTTTAAATCTAATGAATGAACTGACCTAGGAGCTAAAGAGAAAAACAGTTCTCATATAATGGAAAGGCTAATTATATTATGCAGTCTGGTAATCCAACCTTTCAGATAAATATAATGTTTTGATGCTATGCAAAATATCCATTAACAGTTTTGTGAAAATGTTATAGTGTCCATTAAAAAGGCTTCATGCTTGATAACTCTTCAAATTATGTTTACTCATGACCAGATGGTACACCAAATCATTATGCAAATTAGTTCAGTGTTATTTTTTCTTATAGCATTTATGACTTTCTTACAAAAGCAGTTTGATTTTAACGACTGTAATAGTGCCTTCATTTTCATCTCTGACTTCGATTTGCTAACAGCTCCTATATGTACCATGTTTTTAACACAAAAGACAAATAGTTATCCCTTCAAAGTTAGAAGTATTTTTCGTGATAAGACATCAGTCAATATACCACAGTGAACATATCACATTATAAGAGGCAGCATTTTCATTTCATACTAATTGTACATAATGTTTAATACCTAAACAGTATACAATCTTCTTCTTTTGGCTTTTTCCTGGTTAGGGGCCGCCACAGAGGATCACCTGTCCGCTCATGATTGGCAGTGGAGTTTTACGGTGCCGAGGTGCCAGCCTGGTGACCAACCTTCTACAGAAGGCACACACACTCACACCTAGGGCCAGTTTGGAGTGTCCAATCCACCTACAGCATGTCTTTGGGATGTGGGAGGAAACTGGAGCACCCGGAGGAAACCCACACGACCAAAGGGAGGACATGCAGACTCCACACAGAAGGCACCCCAGATGAGAATTGAACCAGAAAACTTCTTGCTATGAGGTGGCAACGCTAACCACTGTACCACCGTGGCCGCCCAAACAGTATACAGTCTAAACAAATAAATTATGTGTACCTTGAAATCATACATTATGGAAAACAAGTAAAACTGAGATGGTTTGAAATCACTGAACTTAAAAAATTCAGTTATATGTTAAAAAAAAAAAAAAAAATTATCACTGAAGGTAGCTGATTCCATAATAATGGGCCAACATAGGCAAAACAGTGTCTGTATGGGATTTCTAACCTGATTTTCAGAACAACTAGCAGACCCTCACATGACTGCCTATGTGGAGAAGCCAAAGCATAGGATTCCAGAAGTGCTTTCAAACAGGTGAGACCTAGTTTATGTAGGGCTCTGCATATAAGTAGCATAATGCTAAAAACAGACCAAGCTGCCCCCAACGTTCACACCACAGGGGTAATATGACAAAACCTTGATAATGCAAAAGTCTTGCTGTAGAATTCTGGATCAATTGCAGGTGAGTAAAATCTATATAGCAAACCAAGCAAGATAATAATATAGCTCAAAGTGGTCCTCACTGAATACCAAATGTTCCACAGCATAGCTTTAATCTACAATAAACAGCACTGAAAAATAAGAGTGTCTAATAATATGTCAGAAAATCATTATGCAGAGACTGAAATCTTCACCAACAGCTGCCATTTCTTTTCCCCCTCATAACCACAGATCTTGCACAGCCAATGAGAAGAACACAAAATGCTTAACTAACTAAACAAATGAAAAACAAATGACAACTGCAGCAGTTACAAGAACGTTTCTTTTCCTTTTGCCTTGGTAACCGAGTTTCTGAGAAAGCTGTGGTTAGCAAGAAGGGGAAAATTAAATAAATATCCACATACACTAATATAAAGCAAATAAATGTGTGGCAGTTAGAAGAAACTGTACTTTTCTTTCCCCTCATTAACCATGACTCAAAAGCCATGGGTAGTGAGGAAAAACACAGATTTAATGCAAGTAACTACAGTAGTAGTTACAAGGGCATGGTGTGTGTTTGTGTGTGTGTGTGTGTGTGTGTGTGTGTGTGTGTGTGTGTGTGTGTGTGTGTGTGTGCGTGTGGTGTGTGTGTGTGTGTGTGTGTGTGTGTGTGTGTGTGTGCGTGTGCGTGCAGGGAAATTATTTTACCTCAGAAATATAAAAATATATTAATAGTAAACCAAATATAAAACAATTTAACAGATAGCCCATTATCATCCTGCAGTAATGTCCTCCAAGGTGAGTGTTACAGGGAAATAACAGACCTTCCAGGGTTGGAGAGGCCCTTTGCCTGCAGCATCGGGCCTCACAACACCCTTACGTGATACATTATTTCCCTGTAATATCCACCCTGTCAGGCATAATTTCTTGCATGGATACTGCTGCCAAATCCACAGTTGGAATCAGGTGTGTGATCTGGGTCACAGGTTCTCCAATGTTTGTCACAATGAGTCCCACCAAAGCCACAGAAAGGTTTGTGAGTCTCACATAGATCTCAAAAAGGTACTTCGGCCTCATAATGCAAAAAAATAATGTATGCTGCTCTGGATGAAAGGAAACAAACCTTCAAACCTAAAATACATGCACGCTCTTTAAATAATCAAGATTTGGCTTAGTATTTTCATATTGATTTGCAACAAATTAACATTCATTGTTAATTATCTTTCTACATTTATTTTTGTTTCATATAGAATGAAAATTGAATACTTAATATTTTAAGTTCACATCATTTTCAGATTTGCCTGGACCTCCCTATGGGAAGTTGGTCTCACCATGTGAAAACTACCAATATAGGTAGTGTGCTTTGAATAGGCAAAGGCCAACTTCATATCCATTGATCATTGATCTTAAGTGGTCAACAGTGTTATCAAGTAATACACAGAGGTATTAAACCGTATCTTAAACCTGATAACCTACAGATAAAGGATACAGTTCAAGAAAATGTGAATGATAAAAACAGTACATGCACCACAATAACCTCAGTTTTAATAAGAATGAGTTTAAAGTGGCTAATACTTATCCATCTGAGTACAGATTCTTCAATGTCCACTAAGTTGGAAAACTTGACTTTTGATCCATGAGGAAAGAGTGGTACAATTAATAAGATCTGCATAACACTTGTACCGGATGCCTCACAACCTGCTCTAAGGTTAGCAGATCCAGTTGGAAATTCTTTGAGGACCTGACCCTAGAGATAACTCTTTGGGAATAACCTGAGCGATAAGTAAACTAATCAAGTAGGGGATAAGCTAAAGCAGACTAGAAGGTGATCCATTAAGATCCCATATTCAATAATGACAAAACCTACCAAGAGATCTTGTAGAAGCAAGTCAGAATAGAACATTTGATCTCTTATCAACACAAAGCCACTAAACATCCTGGTAAGGGCTCTCTCTATAATATGTTCAGACTGACACCTAACTGATATGAATTGAGAAGGTCATAATAAACTGGGGATACAACTTTTCATAAGCTGGGAATTTAACTTCCATACAATACATTCCTATTATTCTTCATCCGTGAAAGGGAGGTGACTAGATAGGCTGTAAATTGTCCAGTCTGTTAAGTGTAACGGAGGCTTCATAAGGATGCACTTATTAATACTTTTTGAAAAATTAGATAGATAAACTCCCACTCTCAGAGAAGCCTATACAGTTCAGAAGATAAATGGACCAGGGACTAGCTAGGCAGATCCTGAATCCAGTCCACAGTAAGTTAGTCAAACAGTTAAAACCATATTCATATGCTTCATCATTAACATAATTAAACCCAGTGTAGAAGAAATCAGGGCAATGCACATCAGGACTGGTTAGTAATTCATTGTATGTGTCCAAGAAGAAAGAACTCCAACTCAAAGGCCTCTTCTCTGTAAAAAAATGATGTAATCCCCCTTACATCTAAAGGGCATCAACACTCTCTCATCTATGAAAGGCAGGGTGGTGCGCAAACTATTCTAATATGGAAAAACATAGTTAGAAAGTTTAATGTACCAGTGCTCTTACCAGATTTCTCCTTATGTGAAATCTCTGACTGATATATAACAGAATGATCCTAGTTGTTCTTCCTCAATGGGGCTCTTCCTGCTCCATTTGTATTTCAACTTGTATACTAACATTCATAGCTGCTGGAGTTCCTATTCAAACTTGTGCTCTTAGACTGTGACGTATTTGGGGTATACCCATTCTGGTGAAAGCCTCACTGATTGTCTGATTATCAGTGAACAAAAGGTATTCTAGCCTGGCAACACTCCCATCTACAAGAAGGTGGTCCTGATGTGCATCAGATCACCACCATTAGTAACTTTTTCTAAATAGCCATACTAGACCAGCTCAGTATCAGTTGGAGAACTCGGTGGAAGCTAAAGAAAGAGATGGAACAGAAAGTGGCCTGACCACAAAACTGGTTCCAGCATCAGTTCAATGGTGACCATTCCCTGCTGAAATATCAGATTTAATGAGTGTCCTCTACAATGGGTTACAGGGGAAACCACATTAATTTATCCAATTCTAAGCTCTCCATAATATGACCTAGTTCAACAGTAGGTTAAAATTTCTTTTTTTTTTTACTCAGATATTAAATTTACCCAAATTAATTCATCTAGGGTATGCCAGCACTTGACAGATGAGGAAGCCAGTGAATCCTAGCAGAAAAGCCAGAAGATAACTGGACAGATGGCATATCAAGATAAATGACAGGATACTCCTGCACCATTAACATACTCAAGGGAGCTTGTAGGATCACTATCAATTTTGCTGAGCTCATATCTTTACCAGTAGCAAATAATTACTTCGGCATTGATATTACTCCAACTATAGCTCTGATTAATTGAGAACTCAGGTGTAGTCACTTCTTCCAAATCTGAAGCAACATTTCTATTCATAAGGGCCTTGGTTATGAATACCTGGCCAGTATTTCTCAACATGTCAGATGCTCAGCTTTTTGCATATAGAAGTGGCATGAATTAATACTACTGAATGTGAAACCTACGGATAATGCATTCTATCTAAAATATTATAAAACATGAATGCCATGGTGCCATACTGAGACAATGAGAGCCAACTTCCCAGTGTGGTATCATCCTATGGTGTCCAGAGGTAATTTTAGGCAAAATGCACATACTTATAACATCAGACTGAGTGAGACAGTTGCCAATACAGATACTATCATTTAACTCTTAATAATGCCAGGACACCATCATGAAAAAAGAAACCCAAGATAAACCCATTTTAATGGTGGGTATCAGGGAGGTTTTCAGAGTAGCAAAGTCCCATTATGGAGATTTAGTCCCAAGAATAAAGTGGCTAGAAGAAACATGAACAATCTGAACAAGCTGTGATTTAAAAGCCTGAAAATAAATAATGTAAATGACAGTAAACAAGAGAAGTTTATGCATTTATTTGTGTTATAGAGCACTGATCTCCATGGACCTTTTTCAAACTTGGTCTGGGAATGATGTACTTGCTCAGGGTCATACAGGCAATGGAGGCTGGCTGAGGGAATCAAACCTTGCACTTCTAGACCAAAGGAAACAGCTATTTATCAGCTCCTTAATCATCTAAGCCAACTGCCACACCTAAGCCAAAATGCCAGACAACAAACTCAGTTAGTTAAAAGGGGGTCAAGGCCGAAGAGTGGTACTGGCAAGGCAGAAATGGCCTTGTGGCTAACTTACCTTGTAAGTCCTATGATCATATGATCCTATAAATCTAATAATAGACAACAACAATCATACAATCATTACCATTCTATGTGATTCTAAGTGAGTGTTATGCACATTTCTAAACTCTATAAACCTTTTTTTGACTATGTATCACTGAAGAAGGCATTTTTTGCCGAAACCGGTCTGGTCATTAAAGCCATGGTTTCATGGTAATTCGTTGGTGTTTTCATTATTTTTTACTTCGACTCACATATTTGCTGGCCAACAGTGGTTTTCATGGTACATTCTGGGCCGTGCAGTACCTATGTGTGGAGCATTGTGTTTGGAAACCTTAAAGTAGGACACTGGGAGATGATATCATATAGCAATAACCCATGGCTGGGTGTGGATACATCCAAATTTACCCACACCCAGCCATAGGTTATTGCTATTATACACTGACATTATTCCTGTGGTGTTCTTCCTCCTGTGGTGTTCTTCCTCTTCTTTCAGTATTCTGCTGCTTTCTTGATGTATAGCTCATGCGTATGGGACTTACATTCCCATGCTTATGCAGTACATCAGTGCTTTGGAAAAGAAGCAATGCAGAAAGGAAGATCTCCATTGGTTCTTTCTTTTTTTTTTTTTTTAATAAAGTTTGAAATCCAGACAGTTCAGAGGTACAAGACAGATGGGTAGAAATAAATGGAAAACCAGGTACGTTTCTTTGTTCTGCATAATATACCTGATTTTCATTGTATTCCTGCCCTGTCTTTCTCATATCGGTAAACTGGGTTTCAAACTTTGTACTTCTGTACTTCTCTACCTCTTAGCTCATGAAAACTGGAAAGCTGTAGCATATATTAATAGAAGTACTCCAGGTGATCAGACTGTTTTCTATTAGTATATGCTTGATTTTACAATGTGTATGCTGTTTGGGCTGACCAATCAGTGTACACATTTTTGAATGTTAATGACCAATCATTGTATAATAGATTATATTCCCCAGGGAAGTGCTAAGATATTAGGTGGTGAATGCAGCAGTAAATATGCCTTCTTCGCTGGGAGACAGGGCATTCTTGTTGCATTTCTCTCTCTTTGTTACTCAAACTCCCTCTAACATTCTTGCTCAGACCTTCACTGTAGCCTTCGTTCCTTCCATGAAGTTTATTCTACATTTAAAACTATCAATTTACTTTCAACCCTTTCCTCATGCATGATGTGTTCATTTTACTGCTGCTAATGGCCTATACCTTTTTGATGGGTTTATTCAGATCACACTATTTCATTCATTTAGGTCAAAGTCAGTTAATTAAAACTGTTAGTTCTTATTTATTATCGTGCAATTATTATGTGATTAGGGAACTATGAAGTTTTACTTACAAAGTAGGGTTTGATCTTTCATACTCATCAGGTCTGATCCCTTCGACCTCTCATTTCTATGTTATTGTTATGTTTTTATCCTATGGTTCCTGATGTACCTTCTTTCTTTCTTACAGTCTTTTCCATTTCACTCATTCTTCTGGCTCCCATTTGCTTTCCTATTTCCAGCTCTTTTTAAACAATGTGGGTTGCCACTTCCTCAACCTCTCTCACAATGGGGGCTGTCTTTGCTTCAAATTTTATGTAATGTTTTTTCCCATGCTCTCATTATTAACAATATCAACTCCATATATATTCCTGGGAACAGTCTGGCTGCCTGTTCCTAACAAAAACAGTTGATTTGTTAATTTCACTCCCTCTCCTAAGACTCCCTTCAGTAGTTTCTCCAATTCTTCCTAAAACCAGCTCAAAACAAGGTAATCCCAAAAATGTTAAAGCCATGTGCCTCTACTTCCAGTGTTACACTTCCAGCAATCACTTCCAGTTGTTATGAATATTCTACTTAGTCTGGCAGGTGTGTAAAAATAATGGTGGACGCATTTCCAAACACATTTTTAACTTCCTTGCAAGCCTATAAAGCAACACACCTAGAAGCTGTCCTTACCCTAGAGAATGCTGACATCAGTGTGGTCACTGAGACATGGTTTAAAGCCGCAAGAGTACACCAACAGTGCAAGGTTATAATGCTAGGTCAGCTACTTCAGAGGCAGGGACTAAAGGTGGCGGTGTATCTATTTACATCAAAAATAAGTATACTTCAAGGTTGGTCAAACAGGACAATGCACTTGAGCTGCTCCTTGTTCAATTCACCATAGGTAAAATCCAATACCAATTTTTTGTAAGTCATAGGCCCCCCTCTATGACCCAGGAAACCCATACCATGTGTTTAAACTTATTAGAAACACTAACCACCCAACCCAATACCATATTCATGGGTGACTTTAATTACCCCACTATTAACTGGGAATCCTATATGACACCAAATATACATGCACAGAGATTCCTGGATTTTGTAAACACAAACTCCTTGGACCAGATAGTCAATACACCAACCAGGGGTGCAACCATACTAGATATGGTCCTCCCTAATATGGGAGACTGCTGCACATTCCCTACTGTAATGCCTTCCCTGGTAAGGTCAGACCACAAAATGGTCTCCTTTGAAGTAAAAATAAAACCCGGACCCCAGGCTAACCTGGAATATTCAGGAACTTTTCTAAGACTAAACTCTTGCTATTAAGTGAGAACCTGGCAAAATGTCAAGCCCCCATAAACCCTGAGAACATTGCTGCCTATGCAGAACTGTTCCCAGAAACTCTGTACAAGCATGCTAACGCTTAACAGGAAAATGCAGAAATATGTGCAGTCATGGAAACATGGTTCAGAACTATGGAAAGCACCCTGGCTATCAAAGGCTACCTACAATGCCTTTCATATATTTCAATCCCTCTCAGCTCAGGATAAAACAGAGGTGTCTCAGTGTTTATAGAGGACAAGTATGCTGCTAGACTGGTCCAACAAAATGACTCACTTGAGCTTCTCCATGCCCAACTATCTTTAGATGTTACCCCCTATCATAGCCTTAGTAGTTACAGATCCCCTAACATTAATCTGGAAAACCATACCTCCTACTTAAACCCACTAGAATCTCTTAACATTCAGCCTAACACCATACTTATGGGTGACTTTAACTACCCTTTTATAAAATGGGAGTCTCATATGACCCATAATTCACTTGTTCAGAGGTTTTTGGACTTCTTCAATGCAAACACACTGGAGCAACTAGTTAGCTCCCCAACTAGAGGTACAAATATCCTAGACCTAGTAGTCATGAACATGAGGGATGCTGCTTCCTCCCATGCATTAATTCCTCTTTGCAAGATCTGACCACAGAATGATCTCTAGTATTAAAAGTAACCTAGAACCCCCATCAAATTCCAAACCTGTGAAGAACTTTGCTAAGGCCAATTAATTCAAGTTTAGTGACAGCTTATTCAACTTCCAAGACCCTCTGAACCTGTACGACACTGAGACCTACTCTGAGATGTACACACACCACATTCATAGCAGCATAGAGGAGGCAGTACCTCTCTGAGTCAAACCTATGATTACTGGAAAAAATAAACCACCCTGGTGGACCTCTAGCATAAACAGGCTATTCAACAAAAGTAAAAAAAAAATCCTCTCCAAAGCCAAGATGAAATGGACAAAACAGTAAGGAAAGACACTCACCTGTCTAAACAAACAAATAAGACAGCTGGTCAAATCTGCCAAAGCAAACTATGAGGCAAAGATTGCCTCCCAGGTGAAAAATAACCATAAGGATTTTTTAAATTATATTTGTAACCTCAGGGGAAATGCTTAGCCATGTGCCACGTTAAACTTGAACAGCAACACTTAGACCCACCCTGAAACTATAGCAAACCTGATGGCTGACAATATCAGATCAAAATCCCCCCATTACCTCCTACTACACCCAGAGAAATACCCACAACCATCTCCCTAACAGTCATTATGAGGGAACAGGTCCTTACTGCGCTCGCTAAAGCCAAAAACGCAGCCTCCATGGGTTCCGACAACATTCCAAGATGCTTTTTTAAATAGCTTAAAACAGAATCTATCAGGGCTATTAGAAACCCTCTTTTACCTCATGCTTCAGATGGGCTTTGTCCCAGAGGAATGGAGGACTGCAACAGTCATCCCTCTGCACAAGGGGGACCCATTAACTGACCTAGGGAACTACAGACCCATAAGCTTGACCAATCTTATCTGCAAGGCCATGGAGAGAATTATCATGGATCTGATCAATAATGACATAAGGAACTCTTCAAACACTGGGTCATACCCAACATGGCTTTGTCAAACAGAGGTCTTGCCAGTTCAATCTGGTGGACTTTTTCAAGAATGTAAACAGGGCTGTGGATGAGGTTAAAACAGTGCACACCACATATCTAGAACTGGCCAAAGCTTTTGACATAATCCCCACACTCGGGGATCATAGATAAACTTACTGAGTTAGGCATAAACCCTTACATTGTCAGATGGATAGCAAACTGGCTCATTAACAGGACACACATTGTCCAAATATGTCCAATAGAATCCACCTCCAATAAGAAACCTGTTAATAGTGTTGTCCCACAGGGCTTATTGTTGGGACAATTCCTGTTTGGTATATACTTCTCTGAAGTGAAGGCCATTGTTCGGGCCCTCTGGCTCACCAAGTTCACCGACGACTGTAAGCTGGGAGCAATTATTGAATCTCCAAATGATGTTGACATCCTACAAACAGGACTAAAATTGACAAATGACTGGTGCCAGAACCATGGTCTGAGACTAAATGCTAAAAAATATGTAATCATACCCTTCAGTAAATCGGATATCCCTGCAAATTATAATATCGATAGCACACCCCTAAAAGTAGACCCAGTGGTGAAGGACCTAGGAATACAGATAGATAGTAATCCAAATTTTGACCACCAGATTGCTATTGTAGTGAGGAAATCTTTCTGTGTGGCTCAATTTATAAGAAAAGGTATGGCATCAAGATCAAAGGACGTCATTGTGCCATTGTACTTGGCCCTCATTAGGATCATAATCAAGTACAATGCTCCCTTCTGCATATACTTAACTAGGCACTTATACCAATTTTAGTGACCCCAGAGGTTTCTCACTAAAAAATACAAAGCACAAGACACATGTCTTATGCAGCATGACTAAAGGCCCTATCTCTTTACTCTGTCTCATAGTATTTATTGAGAGGTGACTGACGCCTGACAAGGCATTCTCTGATCCAGGCCCGATGAAAATGCTACATGTTTGCTATAAAAATTACACAAGGGTTATGCATGCCATGGATCTGAACCTTTAGAACTTGTTGGAGAGACAGATTATCATCCCAAAGGCTACGTTGTCTATGAAATAAACTTTTCATCTTCATAAAACAATGCCCGTTCCTCACTCTCTTTAAAAAGAATTTGGATAAATGGATGGGGAACTGCAAATTTGCTCCTGGGGCATTGCCCATGTCCCTCATGGACAGAGGCAGTCTGTAAAATGACTCAGAGCTCCAAAACTTAAAGACTCACTACCCTAATACTACCCCATTCCATATCTGGGAAATTTATATATAATACTGTCCTATTCTGGATGTTATTGGCTAGGCTTGTAAACACTCTTGTGCCATTAGCCTAATAATCACCTATGAACGTATGAACTAATATAGAGTGCTTGGTATCACACTGAAACAGTCTATGAACAGTATTATTACAGATTGTATCAATGACAGGGACATTTTAAGCTGCTTGAAGTTAGTTCCTCATTAAAAAAAAAAAACTCCTACAAAGACTGTGAGCCTTATAGGCACTTTGGATGTAGCAAACCAAATGACAGAAAATTTGGAGAAAGCAGGAGTAGAAGTCCTATTTCAAAGCACTGCTACCATGCAACAAAGCAAAAACACTTAGCAAAAGAATCTGCTACAAAGTATTGATACACAGTAAAAAGCAAAAGTAACAGAGAGTATTGTGTTTCAGTAGGAAACCAATAAGCAGATAGAAATGAGCCTACAGCAAAATGCATTTTGACAGTAGGAGACCATCCAGGCCTTACTACAAGAAATCACATCCCTGCAACAGGATGCCAGAGCCCTGGCTGAAGGAAAGAACCCCATCCAGGAAGGCTTCAGTCAGACTGGTCAAGCCAAAAAAGGGCAGCTATTTTCTGTGGAAGATAAACCCATAAAGACCACCAATGATGTAAAAGTGTTCCTAATTATTTTTGAGTGGATAACAAAATGGGAAGTTTGATGAAACAGTGACTAGAAGACAAGAGTAATTGTACCGCTGATGAGCAGGAAAGCATAAAAGACTTGCTCGATTTAAAACTTGTAAATACCACTGACTAGAAGAGGCTGAAGGCAAAGGTCATGGTACATTCTGATGTCACACTATCTAGAAGTTGGCAAGATCCCAGTTGCTCAACCTTACTCATCTCTCCCACAATGGCTACAACCAGTGGTAAACACCATTCTCAGAACTGTGGAATTGAATGTGGTAAACCAGTGGCCCAAGTCTCTGTCCTGTGCAACTTATTGGTGCATTAATCAAGGAAACTCCACTTTTGCAAAACACCTAGTAGAACTTTAAAAATACATGGAGATAAATGAGCTGTCATATACACTGAGACGTTTAACCAGGTGAACCTCCTAAAGAGAACTAGTAAGACTGCATTGGGAAATTACTGTGTAAGAGATTGTGCCTGGATGCAACACAATCCCTGAAACAGAACAGGGTCAGTATAACCTTGATAGACTAAACACTGTTAGGCTGGACATTTACCCAAAAACTGCCCTATAATAACTGAACCAATGCAAGGATCAGCCTTTGTTAATTGTAGTCCTGTAAGTATAGTGAAATGTGATGTGAGTGGAGTTTGAGTCCTCACAAGTCTTCCTTGGTCCAGGGAGCATGGCAACCCTAATAAATCTTTTGGTCCAAACTACTAAGGGACACCAATATAAAATAGTAATTTTGAATGATGCTATATGCTTCTCAATGGCTTTGTCACTCTGAAATGTTTCAGTGAAAAATGCAGTCAGGGAGTTACAGCTCAGTTTTATAGTGGTGGGCATACTTCTCCACTGTCCAGATTTTTGCAGAATGTCCAGATTTTTGCTTTATGTTTTAGTCTGTTCCTCATAAAATTTCTGGATTTTTGTGGCACATCAATGAGGACTGAATTCGCTAAATAATGACAGGCATTTGAGTTGCAGGCTTCATATTCTTCAGAAAATTCATTATAACAGAATACCTTTTATTCTTGCAACGTTCTAAATTTATGAGAGTAATATTTAAAATGTGTCCCTATTTTTGTGGCTTTGTCTCCCCATTATTTTTGGCTTTGTCCAGATTTTTTGTACTAAGAGGCTGAGAGGTATGGTGGTGAGAGTACCCAAGTACATCTCGACTGACCAGTGGATGTCGAAAGTCATGGAAAAGATGTCAGTTTTTTAAAATGAAGTCGCTTAGAACATCTGTTTACCACCCACAGACAGATGGATTGCTGAAAATTTTCAACAAAATACTGAAAAACATGTTAAGGTAGGTCATTGATAAAGAAGAAAAAAATTGGGCTATAACATTAATTGTATCTAATATTTGTTAGCAGACATACAACCCACTCCTTTACAGTGTTTTGAACTCCTGGATAGGAGACATCCTAGAAGCATCTTGGATATAGCTAAAGAAATTTGGAAGCAAAAATCTACCCCTTTTAGAGGTGTGCTCAAACATTTGCCGAAAATGTGAGAAGGGACATGAGTTTCCCTTCTTACTTGTAAGGGTACACACAGAGCAAGCCCAAGAGGCTCAAAAGCAAAGTTCTAACAGGAATGTTAGAGTTAGAACTTTCCAAAGTAGAGAGACAGTATTAATTCTGATACCTTCAGCGGAAAATGAGATAATTGAAAAGACAGGTAAGCTAAGCTTCAAAATAAGGTATTGTGGTGATAGGAAAGCCTGAGCCAATGTGTCATACAAATGTTCTGAAGCCCTGAAAAGAGCGGGAGGTGGTTGTAGCCAGCCTACCACTTGGGAGCTCTAGAGCTGGACCCAGAAGTGAAGAGTGGCTAAAACACTGTCAGTTCACCAGAGATAAGTGGTGTGTCAGTTTGTACATAAAAGAGAGATGCATTTTTAGTCCCTAGGCAAAATCATTCTGATGCACTATGATTTTGTCATATGTATATGAGAAAATTGTATGGAAAACTTACAGAATTACACAGGCTTGGAGGAAGGCTGTTAGAAGATTAAAAAATAGTGTTACAGTTGGGGATAATTGAAAAGTCACATAGCACTCAGAACAGTCCTGTAGTCCTGGTGCTGAAGCATATCTTCTAACCCAGGTAGATACGTTAATCAAAAGGTTTAGTAAAACAAGGTATTTGACCACTTTGGACCTCACAAATCTCACTGGCAAACACTTTTCAACTTTAGATGGCCTGTTCCAAAACAGACATGTTTTCCTTTGGGATGTGTGACTCCCCTACAACCTTCCAGTGTCTGATGGACAGGATTTTATGACTCCTCGCTACGCAGTTGCCTACCTGGACAATTGATAATATACAGCGAAGACTGGGACACCCATCTGTCCAAGGTCTAGGTAGTCCTGAACTTTCTGAGGTAAGCATGGGTTACCTCAAACATCTCTAAGTACAAGTTGGGAAAGGTTGAAGCCAAATGTTTTGGATTTTTATTAGGGAGGGGTAGTAAAATTGCAAGTTGAAAAAGTAGAGGGTATTTTCAACTGACCATGGCAATTGACCCCCCCCCCAAAAAAAAACAAAAAAAAAAACAGGTCAAGACATTTCTAAATCTGATAGGGTGTTCAAGAAAATTAACTCTGAATTTTGTCAATTTGTCCCTTGAATGACCTCATGAAGACTAGGGCACTATTAAAGGTTAAGTGGCAGTTGCTCCTGACTTTTTTTCAGGCTATTTTTAGTGCAAACTGATGCATTTGATAAGGATATTGAGGCTGTTCTCTTTCAGGAGCTCAATGGAGAAGAACCCCAGTCTGTTACCTTAGCAAGAAGCTAAAAACCTCAGGAAATTACATATGTAACTACTGAGAAAAATGTCTTGGTATCAAGTGGGTATTAGCAACCCTAAAACATTATTTGTTAGGAGAACCTTTACTTGGTGACTGGTTATGCATACGTTATATGGCTGTACTAGCAGAAGGAAAGTGACTTGTTGTTTTTGTAATTACAATCATTCCACTTTACTGTGGATTATAACCCATGGTCTCATTATGGGAATATGCATAGACTATTCAGGATGCATTCCTGGCTTCTGTGTTTGGTCAACCACCTGGATATGAGCATGGAAGGTGTTTTCTTATCAACTACCTTAAATCTTTAAATCAGGGTTATGTTAACCCAAGGTGTGACAATTGGGGAGAGATGGGCAAAGGCTGCCAGCCTAGTCAGTTAGAATTTGATATATAATTCTGGCATTTGTAAATAAATGTAAAAATACAGGCATGTTTTCTTGAGTGTAAAAGAATACTGTGAAATGTGGAACTGCAAAATATGTGACAACATTGCACTCTACTAGCCCAGTGAAGCATGTTGGGACCCTTTCATGTTAGAATTCGGCTCCAGTGAGTCTGTATGAAGGTTTCATGCCCATTGTTTTAAGGCTAAAGTTTATGACCAGAATTTAGATGTGGAATGTGCTTTATTTATCTGGTTTCTGTTAGAGTATACATGTGAAATTACTTTTATTGTTGTAAGTTTCTGAGCAGGTGTTAGATTGCTAAATAATGCAGCTTGTTTGCCTGGGTAAACCTAAGTGTCAACATGATGTAATTTGGGAGGGACCCAGCAGGCATGTTTGTTAGTAATGTTTAAATACTATTTCTCAAAAGGGACTAGGAAGGCATTTTGATCTTGATATCCAACTTATCAGCACTCTGCCTTATGCTCATATGTAAGTTTTAGCACTGTGATTTCTTGTAGGAATAGTTAAAGCTAGTAAAGATTAATTGTGTATTTTTCTTTTAAATCAGACCTGTCCTACTGTATTATTTTCAGTTTCTGTGTGATCTCTGAAATCTTAGATATCTCTGTGGTGTAGTAGTTTTGTCTTGTGTTTTAATTATTTATTATTAAATATTTAAAAAACCTTTACCTGTGGCTGGTTTGTGTAGGGATAAGCTCTAGAGTACATTGCATATTTATAGAGGTTATTGTAATAGGCCACTCTAAAATAAGCCTTAGACTGTATAGTCACATTACTAATTGGATAATAATATTGCACAGTAATAATTGGACACCCTTTTAAGGGCCTTTTAATAGCTGATATTATTAGCTGGGTGTTGGCAGGGATTGCTACTGTATGGTCTGGGTAAAGGGGCACAGCTGGAGAATCTGTGTCAGTCTTTCCTAGGAGTGTCTGTGAAGTTGTATAAATACTTATCTCAAAGTGTGTTTTGTGTCAGCTACTTGGGCAGGGACACAAAGCACTGGTTAGACAGATAGGGTACTGGAGGTTTTAGCTTGTCCAGCTAGGCTGAGACCTGGACCCTATAGCTGTGCCAGTGGGGAGTCTTATTGGGGCCTGGTGAGCAAGTGAGCAACCAGTCCAAGATTGACTGTGATCTCTGTGTGCACTTGGGAAATTGTACTTTACTGTGTGTAGTAGTTATCCTTTCCTCTCTTCTATGAGATGACCTCCCTGGTGTTGGTGGTGAGAATTGAGGCTCCTTGATTGCTGGGTCAGGGCACGGTCATCACAAGTGTTTGGCAGTGGTGGGATCTACTTCACATACTAATTGGCTTGTAGTGGTGTTGCGTAGAGTGAATTCCTGTACCTTATGTACAGTGATCTCTAAAAGTGCTTTGTACTCTAAAACAGCCATGCAGTATATACTCAAGAGTTCAGATCAGAATTGTTTTATTTCTTTTGTTAGCTTAGTGTTAGTTACGGTGAGCAGGCAGCATGTCAGCAGAGGAGTATGGAAAGCTGACAAGGAGCTAGCTGGCAGAGATGTGCCAGGCTAGGGGGCTGGTGCATGGAAACCTGACTAAGACAGACCTGATTACAGCCTTGGTTACAGCTGCATCAGAAAACAGCAGCCTGGAGGACAATCAGACTGACGGTGGAGTTACAATATCCTTGGAGAATGGACAGCTCAACCTTTTCACAGTGGACTTAAAAATCCAGCTGGAGCTGAAGAGACTTGAGATGGAGGCCAGGCATATGGAACTAGAAGCAGCTGAGAGAATGAGGAGCCTAGAAGCTTAAGAATAGGAATGGCAGAGAAAACATGAGTGGGAAATGATGACTCTTCGCCAGAGTCATGGAGGTAATGGGGAAGGGAGTAACTGAACCCCAGAAGCACAAAAGGTCAGTAAATTTCTTCCACAGTTTAAAGAGGGCGATAATGTTGATAGCTTCATTCATATGTTTGAGCAGGAATGTAAACAGTATGAAGCTGACCAAAGGCTCTGGGTATGGTTCCTGACCCCCTTACTCCATGATAAAGCTGTAACTTCTTTAGCAAAAATGTACGACACTGACTGTTTTGATTATACTGCTGTAAAAAGACATTTATTAGAATGTTTTAAGCTAATACCTGAAATGTATAGGAAAATGTTTCGTGAGCATAGACGCAAGGCAGATGAAAATGTATGTGAATATGTTGTTGAATTGAGCACTTATTTTCATAGCTGGGTGAGTGGATGTCAGGTCACCACTTTTGAATGGCTGGCAGATCTTTTGGTAAGGGAACAAGCCCATAGCACTTTGCCTGAGGACATGAGGATCTGGTTAGCTGATAGGCAGTGTGCTACTTCAGAGGAGTTGGGGAAGAAGGGAGACCTATACCTAGCAAGCAGGGCAGCCCTGCACAAGAAATGGACCCCACGTACTGCTCATGGAACTAAAGGAACCTAAGATAGGCAGCACAGACTGCCCCAACAGAATCCGCCAGTAGCAGGGGAAGCCACTAGTCCAGGTACACATCCAGGAGCTTGGGTTAAATGTTTTGAATGCAATCAGTGGGGCCATGTAGCATACAGATGTCCACAGAGGCAAGGCGGGGAACCAAAGGTGAGGGAGCCAGTAAGTGGGAAAGACAAAATGCCAACAGTAGGTTGTCTGGAGACAACAGGGGTATGGAACTACCATCCTGCAGATGTCCTGAGAGGGAAGGATTTGGATGAGGCAGTACTATGTACTTATGCAGTTACATGCAATGAGGCTAGGCGACAAGCATGTGGGTCTGGTAGCCTGGGGGAGACCCAGAAAGACTGCATACTTGCAGCCAGGACTGCTGAGGTGGTTACTTCAGGGAGTGAGCTACGCTGTAGTAGTGAGTCTGAATATGAGCCACAGCTGCTTGTGGATACTGATATTGCCTTGGACAGGGTAAACTGCAAAGGTAGAGGTGAGTAGTAGTACCCAGGCTGACAGTGAGGCACTACTGTCAGAGGATGCCAGACTTCCTGTGGAAGGGGAGCTGGGAAGGGTTACAAGGAGAGACTTGAGACAGGCTCAGCTCTCAGACCTTACATTGCAAGGCCTGAGGCAGGTAGCTAGGGAGGCACTTGATTCTCAAGGGAAGGGGGAATCTGTATACTGGAACAAAGGGTTACTGTACAGAGAGTGGAACCCTGAGGGAGGGCTAGAAGGTGAAAGAGTGCAGCAGTTGGTAGTGCCTAGAGCTTACCATCTGGCGCTTCTAGCCATAGCCCATGATATTCCCTTTGCAGGTCATATGGGCATAAAACATACAAAGAGGCATATTATGCAAAACTACTATTGGCCTGGAATTTCCAAAGATGTAACAGGGTACTGCAGAACCTGTGCGCAGTGCCAAAAGGTAGGCAAGGCAGAAGACAAGGTGAAAGCTCCTTTGATGCCTTTGCCTGTGATTGAGGAGCCATTTCAGGGGGTAGCTATGGATATTGTGGGTCCTCTGAGTACCCCAAATTCCACAGGGAAAAACTATATCCTAGTGATTGTAAATTATGCTACACGATACCCTGAGGCAGTGGCTTTGTCCTCCATTGAGGCCGAGAAGGTGGCAAATGCTTTGCTAGATATTTTTCAGCAAGGTAGGTTTCCCAAAGGAAATACTGTCTGACAGAGGTGCCGATTTTATGTCAGACCTGCTGGCTTGTCTGTGGAAGTCCTGTGGGATGAAGCACATGACATCCACCCCCTACCATCCCCAGACTAATGGTCTTGTTAAGAGATTAAACTCTACAATCATGTCCATGCTACGGGCATTTGCAGATCGGTTTAAGAGGGAGTGGGACAAATATTTGCTTCATCTGTTGTTTCCTTACAGAGAGGTTCCCCAGGAATCCACAGGTGTTTCACCCTTTGAGTTGCTGTATGGGCATAGGGTGAGGAGACCTCTAGATTTAATTCGAGATGAGTGGGAAGGTGAGTTTGAGTCTCAGAAGGAGTCTGTTGTGGCATATGTCCTGAACCTCAGGACAAGGCTCAGGGAACTCATGGGCCTGGCCCTGGAGAACCTGGCAGAAGCCTAACAACAGAAAAAGGTGTGGTATGGCAGGAATGCTTGAGCTAGAGAGTATGCTACAGGGCAGCAAGTGATGGTTCTCATTCCTGTCAGACACAACAAGTTGCAGGCAGCTTGGGAGGGACCCTACAAGGTGGTAAGAAATGTAAGTGATGTTAACTGCATGGTGGAAGTGCTAGGCAGTTGGCAGGGGCACAAATTGTACCATGTTAACATGATGAAACCTTACCATGATAGGGAGGCCCTTGTGCTGAGCATTTGCAGTGGATTGCAGGAGGAGTCTGAGAGAGAACTTGTGACTGATCTCCTCAGTGAGGCTCGGGCTGACACCTCAGTGGAAGGGGTAGCAATGTCCCAGCAGCTATCTCCTACCCAGGTTCGAGAAATCTGAGCAGTGATGCAGGAGTTTGGGGGCATGTACACCGGGAAACCAGGGAGCACCTGGTGCAGCACCAGGTGGATACAGGACCCCAAAGGCCTATCAGGCAGGCCCCTTATAGGGTGCCTAAGAGAGTCAAACAGACTCTGAAGGAGGAGATACAGGAGATGTTGGAACTAGGAGTGATTCAGGAGTCCAACAGTCCCTGGGCCTCCCCATTCGTACTGGTGCCAAAGAAGGATGGCAGCACCAGGTTCTGTGTGGATTACAGGAAATTAAATAGTCACACAGAGTCGGATGCTTACCCCATGCATAGGACAGATGAGGCCCTAGAGCAGCTGGGTGGGGCTAAGTATCTTACAACCATTGATCTTACCAAGGGTTACTGGCAGGTGCCCTTGACTCCCAGTGCTAGAGAGATGTCAGCCTTTGTGACTCCTTTTGGCTTGTACGAGTTCACAAAGATGCCCTTTAGGATGAAGAATGCCTCAACGACTTTCCAGAGGCTGGTAGATCATATCTTAGCAGGAGCAGGAGGGTTTGCCTTTGCTTACATGGATGACATTGCTATCTCCAGCCATTCCTGGCAAGAGCACCTTCAGCATGTCAGGGAGGTGCTGGGCAGACTACAGCGGGCAGGGTTGACTATTAAGCTGAGCAAATGTCAGGTGGGTATGACAGAGGTCTCCTACCTAGGACATAGAGTGGGGAGTGGTAAGATAAGGCCAGAACCTGCCAAAGTGGAAGCTATTCAGGCATGGTCTGCACCTGTTGCCAAAAAGCAGATGAGGGCATTCTTGGGGACAGCAGGGTACTACAGAAAGTTCGTTCCCAATTATAGTACCACAGCTGCTCCCCTCACAGACCTGACAAGGAAGAACAGGACAGATAAGGTAGTGTGGACCCCAGCATGTGAGCAGGCATTTTAGAAACTTAAGGAAGCTTTGGGAGGACCCCCTGTGTTAGCCAGTCCAGACTGTAGCAAAGAATTTGTTGTGCAGGTGGATGCTTCAAACTGTGGGGCGGGGGCTGTACTTAGCCAGATTTCTTCAGAGGGAGAAGAGCACCCAGTGGTTTATCTCAGTCGTAGGCTCCAACCCAGGGAGGAATGCTATGCAGCGGTAGAAAATGAATGTCTAGCTATAGTGTGGGCACAACAAAAACCTCAGCCTTATCTGTATGGAAGAAAATTCACTGTGATAACAGATCACAACCTCTAACATGGTTAAACAGAGCCAGTCAGCAAAATGCCAAGTTGCTAAGATGGAGTCTGGGGTTGCAAGCATATGATATGTCAGTGCAGCACCACAGTGGGAGTAGCAATGCCAATGCAGATTGGCTCTCAAGACAGGGAATGGGGTGAGGTACACTCAGATAGACCTGGCACTCTCAAGCGATGTTTCTCAAGGGGCACTTGAAAAACCTGCTTGAGTTCCCCGGGGCGAAGAGATGTGACAGTTGGGAAGAGATGGGCAAAGGCTGCCAGCCTAGTCAGATAGAATTTGATATATAATTCTGGCATTTGTAAATAAATGTAAACATACAGGCATGTTTTCTTGAGTGTAAAAGAATACTGTGAAATGTGGAAATGAAAAATATGTAACAACATTGCACTCTACTGGACCAGTGAAGCATGTTTGGACCCTTTCATGTTAGAATTCGGCTCCAGTGAGTCTGGATGAAGGTTTCATGCCCATTGTTTTAAGGCTAAAGTTTATGACCAGAATTTAGATGTGGAATGTGCTTTATTGCTCTGGTTTCTGTTAGATTATACAAGTGAAATTACTTTTATTGTTGTAAGTTTCTGAGCAAGTGTTAGATTGCTAAATAATGCAGTTTGTTTGCATGGGAAAACCTAAGTGTCAACATGATGCAATTTGGGAGGGACCCAGCAGACATGTTTGTTAGTAATGTTTAAATACTATTTCTCACAAGCAACTAGGAAGGCATTTTGATCTCGATATCCAACTTATCAGCACTCTGCCTTATGCTCACATGTAAGTTTTAGCACTGTAATTTCTTGTAGGAATAGTTAAAGCTAGTAAAGATTAATTATGTATTTTTCTTTGAAATCAGACCTGTCCTACTGTATTATTTTCAGTTTCTGTGTGATCTCTGAACTCTTAGATATCTCTTTGGTTTGGTAGTTTTGTCTTGTGTTTTAATTATTTATTATTAAATATTTTAAAACACTTTACCTGTGGCTGGATTGTGCATAGATAAGCTCTAGAGTACATATTTATAGAGGTTATTGTAATAGACCACTCTAAAATAAGCCTTAGACTGTATAGTCACATTACCAGTTGGATAATAATATTGCACAGTAATAATTGGACACCCTTTTAAGGACCTTTTAGTAGCTGATATTATTAGCTGGGTGGTGGCAGGGATTACTACCATATGGTCTGGGTAAAGGGACACAGCTGGAGAATCTGTGTCAGCCTTTCCCAGGAGTGTCTGTGAAGTTGTATAAATGCTTATCTCAAAGTGTGTGTGTGTGTTGTGTCTGCTACGTGGGCAGGGACACGAAGCACTGGTTGGACAGAGAGGGTACTGGAGGTTTTAGCTTGCCCAGCTAGGCTGAAACCTGGACCCTATAGCTATGCCAGTGGGGAGTCTTATTGGGGACCTGGTGAGCAAGGGAGCAACCAGCCTCAGACTGACTGTGATCTCTGTGTGCACATAAAGGAAATTGTACTTTACTGTGTGTATTAGTTATCCTTTCCTCTCTTCTATGAGACGACCTCCCTGGTGTTGGTGGTGAGGATTGAGGCTCCTTGATTGCTGGGCCAGGGCACGGCACACGAGGTGCTAGTGTGCTTTATTGATTCGTATTAAACTTTATCTGGTTATACTGGGACTTTTGTTGTGCTTTATACGTTTCGACTATTGTTTGGCGGTATCTTAAATCTTTGTCAGGACATTCCTTTATTTTTTTTTTTTTTACCCTATTAATTCTAAATTAAAAAAAAATGCATTATCCCCATTTAAATTATTTCAGCACTGGAAGTATGAAGTATGTATGGAAACAGAAATACTATTATCTTTTGTATGTATAGGCATTGCTCTCACTTTTCCACCAATAAATGAGTTAGAACATTCACATGTGATGAAGAATAAACTTCAAAGATCAAGAATAAATCCAAGAGACTTGGTAATTTAAGGCAGGTATTTCATCTTTGTTCTTTTAGAACTTATGTCAGCTAAGCTGTAAGACTGTATTTTTGAGTTAAGCAGTTAAAAATACCTCAAGCTAAGTTGGTATAGTTTAACCACACAGGTTAAAAATCATGGCTGAAAAGAAATTACTTGAAAGTATGAGTGAGAAATGACCAGAAGAAAAGACCCTGCTGTGCTGCAGTTTTTGGAGTGAAATAATAGCAGATGAAATTGTATCTATGGAGAAATTTCTGGAACTTAAGCTACTGCTAGTTTGATGCTCTTATTCTGTGACTTCATCTTACTGTTGATATAAAGAGGCTGCTACTGCTTGTGCTGAGGTTAGCCAGGCTGTTACATGCTGCAAACTGTTCTGTTTCATGCAGAGGAATTTTCTGAACTCATTTATTTTAAGAATGAAAGATGGCATAAACTGTGTTCTTAAACAGTTATTTGTGTGCTCTTTCTAAAGGTGTGGTAATTGAAATCAAGTCAGAAATGTTTTAGTTACTTCAGAGAAACAGGAGATATATTGGTACTGTTGCTACACTTTCACTAAAACAAGGTGTTTGATATATTGAAACTGAGTCTGTGAGTAGTGACTTGACACTGCATACATCCAGTACTTACAGCCAGATGAAGGCATATTTCAAACATTTACAGTGCTGAGCGTAGGTCTTAACTTATTTTGCTCAAGAATCAGGAAAAACACAAGCATAATGGGGGAGGGTGGCTCAACTCCAGGGAAATATTTGAATATTACTCTAATTTACTTAAAAGAGTAAATAGAACAATGGGTTTTGCGTCGACATGCATTTTCTGAACAGTAGGAAGCATGAAACTCTGATGCCTGACATTGACTGTAATCCACTGTGTG